>NW_023270389.1:45575782-45782157 GCF_011800145.1 Mirounga leonina
ATAAATAAATAAATAAATAAATAAATAAATAAATAAATAAATAAATAAAATTTTTTAAAAAGCAAGCTAAGGTCATGGTCTTGATGATATAAGGCAGTATTTGTTATAAGTCAAATTAACTTTAAATGAGTCAAAAAGAACACTTTATAATGTCATTCGAGATAAAATAATACTTTATAAGGGACTGAAACATTCACAATGAAAATGTAACAGAGAAATATATCTCCATACCACTGAGAGAACAAAAGAGTATAAGCAGAAGAAATAGAAGCCACTTAGAGTGAGGAATCTTAATTTTCTTCCATAGTTCTTGACAGATCAAGCAGACAAAAATATGTAAATCTGTAAGACCTAGACAACATAATTAATAAGGTGGATCTAATTGATATTTAAAACTGAAAACAGAGAATACATCTTCTTAAGTGACCATGGAATGTTAACAGAAACCAAACATTTACAGTACCACAAAGAAAACTGCACTAATCACAATGCAACAAAACTAACGCAATAAAAATAATAAGGGAAGAAAATTTAAAACCACACTTCATCAAATTTAAAAATCTCTTAAAGTCATGTCTGAGAGGAAACCTAAATAGAATGGTTAAAATCTAAAATAAATATAATGGAAGCACAGGATACTAGAATCTGTAGTATGCAGATAAAAAAATCCCAGAAGGAAAAGTATAGATTTACTACTTTTAGTAGTATGTTAGGAAGTTAGAAAACAACAACAATAGCAACAGCAAAATCAATCCATGGAAAGCAAAATGAAATAATCAATACACATGAAAGCAGAAATAAATGAATTAGATAAGAGATGAATGGAAGTACTTCTTTGGGAAAAGTAAAATGTCAGCTAATGAAATAAAAAATGTAGAGTGTACAAATATATAGAAAGGATAATAGGGAAAATCACTTCAAAATGCTGGAAATTGAAGCCATGAGAGATTTTGTTTTCCAAACTCTAGGTGAATAATTTTTAAAAAGTGAATAAAGTAGTTAAATTTCTAGAGAGAGATAATTATCTAAAAGACTCTAAATGTACAAAAAACAAAAACAGACAAATTAACTGGGAATGGGGGTCGTTGGGGTAGAGAGATCTACGCCCCACATGCATCATCAACTAGCTCTGATGGTTTCACAAAAGAATTCTACCAGACCCTTAAAAACCCTATAATGTTAATGGTATTTAAAGTGTTCCAAAGAACAGGAAAAGAAAACTTAACAATATTTAAAATGGTGCTAGCATGATACTGACATCAAAATTTAATACAGATTGTACTTAAAAGAAAACTTTAGATCATTCATATTCATGTTCATGCAAATAACTATGTGAAAATCCTAAATAAAATGTTGACAAACAGAATGTAGCAGACATTAAAAGAATAAAACCTCCTGATTAGGGGCGTCTGGGTGGCTCAGTCGGTTAGGTGTTTGACTCTTGGTTTAGGCTCAGGTCGCAATCTAAGGGTTGTGAGATGGAGCCCTCCCTCCGCCTCAGTACTCATCATGGAGTCCGCTTCAGATTCTCTCCCTTTCCCTCTCCTTTCTCCTCTGCTACTCTCTGCTCTTTCTCTGTCTCTCTCTAAAATAAACAAACTTTTTCTTAAAAAAAACCCATCCTGATTAAAGAGGTTTATTTCAGGGAGATAATGATTCAGTAAATAAAAGGAAATCTGATGTGGAGAACAAAGGCAAAAGAAAAAACAAACTTCTTTACAACTTAAAGCCCATTGACAAGTATTTGAGACAGGCAGAGTGACCTTCCTCAAGGAGTTTAGCTGCCTGAATGTTAATACTTAGCTAGAGGCAAAAGGCAACCTTAGCTTGACATTATCCCAACCTCCAGGATCCTATAAAAATCCCTTTGGAAACTTCCTTTATCTCTACCTCCCCAACAGATATGTTAGCAGTCATCCTCCAAGCATATGGCCCACTGATAAACACATGAAGGGTCTCATGACTCAGGTTCTGCACTGACCATTTGCACCTGAACCCCAACATTTCACATCAAATCTATTAACATTACATTTAAGGAGCAAAGTACATGTTTATATTCATACTTGTGAAAAGGCAACAAAATTTAATGTTCAGACTTAACAAAAAGGAAAACCTCTAGTACAATTGGAAATAGGTATTTTTCTTTATCTGGTAAAATGTATCTATTTCAGTCCCAAATCCAGTATGATCCTTAATGGGGAAACATTAGAAGCATTGTTGTTAATCTCAGAAATAGACAATGATGTCCATTATTACCACTATTATTTAACATTGTTCTGGAGTACTAATACAATTAGACAAGAGAAAAAAATCAGAGATATAAAAATGAGAAAATGTTTGCAGCTTATATGTTTGTGTACCTACAAAACCAAAGGAATCAGGTGAAAATTCTTTTTTTTAAAATTTTTTTAAAAGATTTATTTATTTATCTGACAGAGAGACATAGCGAGAGAGGGAACACGGGGGGAGTGGGAGAGGGAGAAGCAGGCTTCCCGCCGAGCACGGAGCCTGATGCGGGACTTGATCCCAGGACCCTGGGATCATGACCTGAGCCGAAGGCAGATGCTTAATGACTGAGCCACCCAAGCACCTCTTAGCTGAAAATTCTTACAAAGAGTTAAAAAATTGCAAACAGCAGTGAAAGAAAAAATTAATACACAAAATCAATGACTTCCTATATACAGAATTACAGCCATTAGGAGACCCAATGAAAGAAAAATGATATTCAACATAAAAAAATATATAAAATAGCATTAAGCTTAACACAAAATGTGCAACCTTCTATATAGAAAAAAGAAAAAAAAAACTTTTTAAAGGCTTCTAATGTTCCCAAAAGAATACTTTAATATTTAGAATAATATACCATGGGAAGCCTTAGCATCTTGTCAGTTTCTCCTGATTCATTTTATAAATTTTTTAAAAATTGTATTGTTATGTTAGTCCTCATACATTACATCATTAATTTTTGATGTAGTGTTCCATTATTCATTGTTTGCATATAACACCCAGTGCTCCATTCTATACGTGTCCTCCTTAATACCCATCACCAAGCTAACCCATTGCCCCACCCCCCTCCCCTCTAAAACCCTCACTTTGTTTCTCAGAGTCCATAGTCTCTCATGGTTCGTCTCCCCCTCCGATTCCCCCCCTTCATTTTTCCCTTCCTACTACCTTCTTTTTTTTTTTTTTTTTTTTTTTTAACATATAGTGTATTATTTGTTTCAGAGGTACAGGTCTGTGATTCATCAGTCTTACACAATTCACAGCGCTCACCATAGCACATACCCTCCCCAATGTCCATCACCCAGCCACTCCCTCCCTCTCACTTCCCACCACTCTAGCAACCCTCAGTTTGTTTCCTGATTAAGAATTCCTCTTGTCAGTGAGATCATATGATACTTATCTTTCTCTGATTGACTTATTTCGCTTAGCATAATACCCTCTAGTTCCATCCACATTGTTGCAAATGGCAAGATTTAAAAAAATTTTTTTTGATGGCTGCGTAATATTCCATTTTATATATATATATATATATCTATATATATATATCTATATATATCTATCTCACATCTTCTTTATGAATTCATCTGCCGATGGACTTCTTGGCTCTTTCCATAGTTTGGCTATTGTGGACATTGCTGCCATAAACATCGGGGTGCATGTACCCATTTGGATCACTACATTTGCATCTTTGGGGTAAATACCCAGTAGTGCAATTGCTGGGTCATAGGGTAGCTCTATTTTCAACTTTTTGAGGAACCTCCATACTGTTTTCCAGAGTGGCTGCACCAGCTTGCATTCCCACCAACAGTGTAGGAGGGTTCCCCTTTCTCTGCATCCTTGCCAACACCTGTCATTTCCTGACTTGTTAATTTTAGCCATTCTGACTGGTGTGGGGTGGTATCTCATTGAGGTTTTGATTTGGATTTCCCTGATGCCGAGTGATGTTGAGCACTTTTTCATGTGTCTGTTGGCCATTTGGATGTCTTCTTTGGAAAAATGTCTGTTCATGTCTTCTGCCCATTTCTTGATTTGATTATTTGTTCTTTGGGTGTTGAGTCTGATAAGTTCTTTATAGATTTTGGATACTAGCCCTTTATCTGATATGTCATTTGCAAATATCTTCTCCCATTCTGTCAGGTTGTCTTTTGGTTTTGTTGACTTTTTCCTTTGCTGTGCAAAAGCTTTTTATCTTGATGAAGTCCCAATAGTTTATTTTTGCCCTTGCTTCCCTTGCCTTTGGTGATGTGTCTAGGAAGAAGTTGCTGTGACTGAGGTTGAAGAGGTTGCTGCCCGTGTTCTTTAGGATTTTGATGGATTCCTGTCTCACATTTAGGTCTTTCAACCATGTTGAGTCTATTTTTGTGTGTGGTGTAAGGAAATGGTCATTCTTCTGCATGTGGCTGTCCAATTTTCCCAACACCATTTGTTGAAGAGACTGTCTTTTTTCCATTGGACATTCTTTCCTGCTTTGTCGAAGATTAGTTGACCATAGAGGTGAGGGTCCATTTCCGGGCTCTCTGTTCTGTTCCATTGATCTATGTGTCTGTTTTTGTGCTAGTACCATACTGTCTTGATGATGACAGCTTTGTAATAGAGCTTGAAGTCCGGAATTGTGATGCCGCCAGCTTTGCTTTTCTTTTTCAATATTCCTCTGGCTATTCGGGGTCTTTTCTGGTTCCATACAAATTTTAGGATTATTTGTTCCATTTCTTTGAAAAAAGTGGATGGTATTTTGATAGGGATTGCATTAAATGTGTAGATTGCTCTAGGTAGCACTGATATCTTCACAATATTTGTTCTTCCAATCCATGAGCATGGAATGTTTTCCATTTCTTTGTGTCTTCCTCAATTTCTTTCATGAGTGTTCTATAGTTTTCTGAGTACAGATCCTTTGCCTCTTTGGTTAGATTTATTCCTAGGTGTCTTAAGGTTGTGGATGCAATTGTAAATGGGATCAACTCCTTAATTTCCCTTTCTTCTGTCCTGTTGTTGGTGTATAGAAATGCCACTGATTTGCATTGATTTTATATTCTGCCACTTTACTCATTTTATAAATTTATGTGACAATCACAAAAACACAGGATATTTTGGGACCTAGATAGACTGATCTAGAGTTGATAATGGAAAAATATAGAAGCACAAATAGCCAGAAAATTCAGCAAAAGGGGAGCAATGATGCGGAATTAGCTCCACCAGAGATTAAAACTTATTAGACCTCAATTATTAAGACAGTTTGGTTCTGGGCATGGAGGGAAAAATCAATGGAAAAAATATAGAGTACATATGTGAATTGCAGTGCATATATCACTGGGGAAAAATAGATTTTTCAATAAATAATGATGAGCCAACAGGGTAGCCATCTGGAAAAAAATGGATCCATACCTCTAGCTCATACCAGAAGAAACTTCAAATGGATCGTGGATGTAAATATAAAAACATAAACCATAAAAGTAATAGAAGACATCATGGGAGAATTCTATATAACTTCAACATGAAAAAGCTTTCCCAACTATGATAAAAACCAGGAACCATAAGAAAAGGAGTAATAAATTTTACTTACTACATAAAAGAAAACTTTCTACGTGGTCAAAATTGCTTATAAGAAACATCAAACTAGAAAAAAACATAATTTAATTAACATATAAAGAGTTCTGCAGATTGACACAAAAATGCCAACAGCTCAATATAAAAATGGATGGAGTGTATGGACATTTGTTTTATACAACGAAAATGAGAGTTCTTCCCTAGGTAATGTAATGTTAAGCAGCTGCTCTCCCCATTATTTGTCTCAGTAGCTTGCTTATTTCCATCTTTGTACTTATTCTAACCTATTGCCATTTTTTCTGTTTGCTTGTTTGTTTTATTCTCCTTTTTCTCTCTAAGATTGTGAATTCCATGGGGAAAGGAATCATGTCTGTCTCCTCTACAGTTGGTTCCCTTGTGCCAAGCACAGTGCTGTCAGATATTAGGTGCTTAATAATCCGTTCTGTTCAATTTCAGTCTATTTGTTCTTTAGAAAATTGCCTTCTACACATTCTTCCTTATGACCTGTACCAAACATATTCAGCTGGTTTTTTTTTTTATCTTAAACTCAGTAGATGGGTTGAAATTTATAGAATTCGAAATAAGTTACATAAATTCACCTTGTACAGCTACATATTAGGCTTTCAATGGTTAGCTTCAAGCACAGAGCATGGTTACCTAGTAGGGACTTAAAAATTATTTGTTGAATTAAAAAATGTTAGAGGAATAGTATTTCCCAGAAGAGATCTTAAATTTTTGTCAGGTTATTCTTTGGCAGAGTGTATTTTTCATTGATAACTTCTTTAGAGTATTAATTTAACTTTAGTTGCTTTGAATGTTCTTCAATTAATTCATTGCTTTGACATTATTGATTTCATTATCATGATGAGATTCATATGCATCATTAGAGATAATGTATGTATGACTTCAGAGTTTTATCAATATTCACTATATCCCTAGTGGTTTTTTTTAGGACTAAGTGCCACAATTGTTTTATTTTAAGAGATTTTGTAATATTTAGTATTTTCTTTTTCTTACATATTTTTCAGATACTCCATACTAATATTTTCCAATTTGTCCAGACATCACACTTCCTTTTCATTTGCTTTTATTACTTAATTACTTAAATGATAATTGCTTAAATATTCACCCCTTCTAAAATTGGTCATTTCTTTTTTTTTTTAATTTTTTATTCTTATGTTAATCCCCATACATTACATCATTAGTTTTAGATGAAGTGTTCCATGATTCATTGTTTGTGCATAACACCCAGTGCTCCATGCAGAATGTGCCCTCCTCAATACCCACCACCAGGCTAACCCATCCTCCCACCCCCCTCCCCTCTAGAACCCTGTTTGTTTTTCAGAGTCCATTGTCTCTCATGGTTCGTCTACCCCTCCGATTTCCCCCGCTTCATTCTTCCCCTCCCGCTACCTTCTTCTTCTTCTTTTTTTTTTTTCTTAACATATATTGCATTATTTGTTTCAGAGGTACAGATCTGAGATTCAACAGTCTTTTTTTTTTTTTTTAAGATTTTTTTTATTTATTTGATAGAGAGAGAGACAGCGAGAGAGGGAACACAAGCAGGGGGAGTGGGAGAGGGAGAAGCAGGCCTCCCGCTGAGCAGGGAGCCCGATGCGGGGCTCGATCCCAGGACTCTGGGATCATGACCCGAGCCAAAGGTAGATGCTCAACGACTGAGCCACCCAGGCGCCCCTGAGATTCAACAGTCTTGCACAATTCACAGCACTTACCAGAGCACATACCCTCCCCAGTGTCTATCACCCAGTCACCCCATCCCTCCCACCCCACCCCCCACTCCAGCAACCCTCAGTTTGTTTCCTACAGTTAAGAATTCCTCATATCAGTGAGATCATATGATACATGTCTTTCTCTGTTTGACTTATTTCACTCAACATAATACCCTCCAGTTCCATCCACATCGTTGCAAATGGCAAGATCTCATTCCTTTTGATGGCTGCATAATATTCCATTGTATATATGCCACATCTTCTTTATCCATTCATCTGTCGATGGACATCTTGGCTCTTTCCACAGTTTGGCTATTGTGGACATTGCTGCTATAAACATCGGGGTGCACATACCCCTTCGGATCCCTACTTTTGTATCTTTGGGGTAAGTACCCAGTAGTGCAATTACTGGATCATATGGTAGCTCTATTTTCAACTTTTTGAGGAACCTCCATACTGTTTTCCAGAGTGGCTGCACCAGCTTGCATTCCCACCAACAGTGTAAGAGGGTTCCCCTTTCTCCGCATCCCCGCCAACATCTGTCGTTTCCTGACTTGTTAATTTTAGCCATTCTGACTGGTGTGAGGTGGTATCTCATTGAGGTTTTGATTTGGATTTCCCTGATGCCGAGCGATATTGAGCACTTTTTCATGTGTCTGTTGGCCTAAAATTGGTCATTTCTACGATATCTGTGTGTTTCTGTTTGGACATTTATTATAAACACAAGTATACATACAAATGTTTATATTTTTTCTCTCTTGCACATTAAACTACAGATTCTTGAAGATAGACTGTAATTCCTCTATATTTGCTATAGCACCTATTTTAAGGTAATGATTTGTATATACTGTTCAAAATCATTGTCTGTGTATTTCTGTAATATCACCATTATCAAACAGTGAGGGTCACTGTTCAAGGGATGGAGATTCAAAATGTCACAATTACTGTCATCAGAGCAGTTATAATCTAGCTGGAGGAGACAATATGCATTATTGTCTATAGATATATACATTAATTAAATTAATGTAGCTATCTACTGCTGCCCAGAAATTTATTCCAAAACTTAGTGTTGTAACAGAACCAACATTTTTTATATCACACTTTGTTGAGTTGGAATCCCAGCACGCCTTAGCTAGGTCCTCTGACTCAGGGTCTCTTGCAAGTCTGCCATTAAGGTACTGGTTTGCTTGTAGTCATTGTATGGCTTGACTGGAGAAGGGTCCACTTAGTTACTGACATGGTTTTTGGATTGAGTTCCTCCTGAGCTGTTGGACAGAGAAGGCCTTCAGGTCCTTCATGGCTGTTGGGCCAGAGGCTGCCCTCAGTTCCTTGCCATGTGAGCCTCCCTCTGGGAAAATAGGGTAGTGCACATGGGTAATTTCCATCAAAGAGCAAGAGAGGGCATGCAAGACAGAAGCCATAGTCTCGTTGTAACCTAATTTTGATAGTGATAGCCCATCACTTTTGCACTATTCTCTTCATTAGAAGAAAGTCATTAGGTTCAGCCCATACTCAAAGAGAGGGGATTGATTACACAAGGGTGTGAATATCAGCTTGTGGGGATCATTGTAGGCCATTTTAGAAAATGCCTACCACATCTGGTAAGTAAGCAGTTAAGACATGTCATTAAAAGAATTCAGAGGAATGATCTCTAAGGGTTCAGACATTCAAGAAGGTGTTCCTAAAAAAGTTGAGACCTGAGTTAAATCTTGAAGAAAAGTTTGACAAGGGGGGAAACAGAGTTTTATATAGAAAAAACATAAACTAAGGTATAGAGGTGGAAATTTTTCTAGATTACTTTGGGAACAGAGAATAGGTAGTATAACTTGACAGTAGTATTTTTATGTAAAACATTAGTGATCCTAAATCAGAAAACTATTTTCTCTTTTTGGTAAATGCTGCTTTTATCTCAACTTTGTTTGGGGGTATTAATGGTTTTAAGTATCAGAGAAGTAGAAATTAAAGATCAAGCATATTTCTGAAACACTTTTTATCATGAAATTTTAAATTCTGAAATGTATTTAATGACAGATATGGTAAATGATGTTCTACTGTCTCCAAAGGCAAGAAAGTAGAGGTTTAGTCACCTAAAAACTCATTTAAACACAATAAAAGTTTGACTTTTCATCTTATGAAAAGGAAAAACAAAATTTTGTAGGAGGCATGGCTTCTAATAAGAATGTACTTTACTAAAAATAAAATCTTAAAAAGAATGTACTTTACTTACTAATCTTTTTTTGAGATGGAAATGCAAATTCATTAAATCAGCTTAAAGTGATAGGCACAAGAAAAGTATCATTTTTTTTTTTCTAAACTCCCAGATTGAAGTTGCTCTTTGTATTATAGTAGATGTTTACTTAACCCGTCATGGTACCTAGCATAATGTCTTTGATGTTGTCACAGAAGTTACAGGTAGTAGTGGCAGTAGCCACAGCAGAGTTAGCCTGTTTAGTCCATTCCAGGCATTGCACCATGCATGCTGTCCTCATTAGACTTTCACGACAGCTCTGGTGTAAGTATGATTATTATTCTCATTTTATAGATGAGGAAACTGAAAGCCACTGAGATTAAGGAGCTTGACAAAAACCAGACCAAACCAGGCCAAAAACAAATATATGGCAGAGCCTTGATTCTAACCCAACTAGTTTTGATTCTAGTGCTAGAACTCTTAACCAAAGCAGTCTATGCCTCTTAAGACCAACATTTAGTAAATATGGGCCATGTAAATGAACAATTTCAAATCAAAGGACACTTTCATCTAGTCTATGTAGCTTTCTGGTGGGATCTGGATCAGCACCAATCTAAGCACTATTAATCATTGTGGTTGGGGATTTTTGTTGGACAAATCTCCCTTTCAGTGTCTCTGCTAATTGTTATTAATGGATGCCTGTAAAACACATGTTAATTATTACATTTTGGTTTGAGTACAGACTGTACAACAAAGAAACAACCCCTGCCTTTTGGAGTTCAGGTTTTAAAGAGAAGGCTTGATATAATCAGTTAACAGGAATGCTCTTCAAAGTGAAGTAGAGAAGCATGGGAACTTGGAGCATAGGTATTGAAACCCTGTGGTGATAAGAAAAGACTGATCACCATGATACCAGAAAAATGCAACAGAATGTCTCTTGTTCCTTGTCTGTAGTTTTTGGAAAGTATTGGATATGTGACACAGCCTTTTGGTATCTGTAGGGACACTTATGCCTGGCCTTGCAATTGCAGCAGTGTGTTGGTGACCTGGGAAGAGAGGGAGTGGGATGGCTGCTATGCAGAAGCCTTCCCAATACCAAGCATGGGCACCAGGTGCAGGTTTGTTTTGGGTTGAAAATACATTTGGAGAAGATTCACACTGGAACAAAGTAATTAACTTCATCGACCTTAATGAGACTGTGGTAGCTTTCAAATAGAGGAAACTTTTAGCCACCGACTAAGGTAAATACTTTGAACTTCATATTAGGAGAAGTATTTACATTTAAACTGGATACTCACATTGATGATTCAGTTTCACATTCAACATTTATAATTATACTGAAAGGCGCCTGGGTGGCTCAGTCGTTAAACGTCTGCCTTCGGCTCAGGTCATGATCCCAGGGTCCTGGGATCGGGGCCCGCATCGGGCTCCCTGCTCCGCAGGAAGCCTGCTTCTCCCTCTCCCACTCCCCCTGCTTGTGTTCCCTCTCTCGCTGTGTATCTCTCTGTCAAATAAATAAAATCTTAAAAAAAAAAACTAAAAAAAAATAATTATACTGAATATTTTGTATTTTTGATATTTCTCCTCTGAAGCAAAAAAAGCAAGACAGATACACATGGGTGTATGAATAGACACACATCATTGCAAGAGTGTGTAGAGCAAATAAAAATCAATAATAATAATAATAGAACCAAAATATGACTGTGGTTGAATTTCAGTGTTACAAGTTTGTAGAGTGTCTTATTTCATTCAATCAAAAGGAATTCTTTGTATATTCAATAAAGACTGACAGTAGGAAGATGACATTGCCAAGAGTTGTGCATTTAAAAGAAAGATGAAAGTTTGAAGTGAGAGAATTGAAAAAGAATACTGGATCCAGACAATGACTGTTTTGATTAAATTCTAAATATTTCACCTTCAAATATTTCACTTCACAACAGTAACAGATAATGTCCCAAATCAGTGCTTTCCTTGTTACCTTGCCTAATGCCAAAAGATATTTTTGTGCCTTTTCCAGAGACCATTATAAACCAATTAAGATCCACAAATTCATGAATACGACCAAAATTCATGAGTATAACCTCAAGCTTGTATGTGCTGGAGTGAAATTTTTCTCTCTTTAAATAATGGGTACACTAATTTGAAAATTTTCTGATGAAAGAAAATAGTTCTCATTATTCCACTTATTCTGAATGTCAATTTTTACTCTGGTGTGATCTTTCAGAATTTGTCCTTATGCATAGCTGTTTCTATAGTTGCAATCCAAGTATATATATTTTATGTTTTACCTCTCTTTATTTAGTGTTAACATGATAAGCTGTTACTTGTGTTTCTACATAGAACAATAGTTAATTGCTACCCGATATTATTTAGAGATTTATATGTTTCTAAACATTTTTCTATTTTGACATTATTTGTCGATATCTTACTTAGGTCTGTGTCTTTTTATTCTCAGGGAATTACAACAAAAAGGGAAATGACTTTATCAGAAGATACTTTTAGGACTTATACCTAAAATGCGTATAACTATAGTACATTTCACAAAAGTGGTAACCACTTATAATCTTACCAAATGTATACATATTCCAGGTTGTGTTACACTTTGAGTGATAATCTTAAAAAAAAATCCTTTTCTTTCTTACAAGGTACTTTAAATTGGTTCAAGTTTATCTCTTTCACTATAACTAAATATGAACATTTGCTTATGGTCTAATTTCTTTGTTTTTCTTCTTTAATGAATTTCCTTTTTATGTAGTGATTGGTACCTTTTTGGTGCAAATTTGAATGATCTCTTCAGATAGTATAGATTTTAATCTATTTTAATTGATGACATAAATGTTGCCAAATCTGGCTTTATTTATTTATTTTTTTTAGATTTTAATATTCATTTGATTTTTTTTGTTTTTGTTTTTATTGACGTATAGTTAACACACAGCATATGTTAGTTTTGGATGTACATAGTGATTTAACCACTCTATATGTTATTCTGTGCTCACCGCAAGTATAATTAATTTTCATTTGATTTCTATATATTCATATCTGTCAGTATTTCCCCTTGTGATTTCTTCTGTTTCTTTGAAAAGGAGAATATTATTCTTCTGTATATCACATTTATATTCTAATTTGGATTCAGTTAAAATAATTATAATGGTCATATTGAACCATTTAAGCCTATTGGAGCTTACTTTACTATATACTATAAAATAAGAATTAAAGTTAAATATTTTTAAAATAATCCTATTTTATGTATCTTGTCTTCAGATACTAGCTTGTATGTATATTATTAATTCTTTTCCAGTTATTATATATTCATTTATATACCAGCAGTTCTGTCTTCTTAGTTATTGATGCTTGTGATGTCCTTTATTTTATTATCAATTTTCATTAATATAATTGCCCATGTGCTGTTCAAAATAAATTTAAGAATATTGTTGCTAAGTATTCTAAAACACATAAACAAAAAAACTTTTTTGAGATTTTTTAAATGTATTTAATCCATAAATTGTCAGAATGCATATATTTAAGCATTTAGCTTTCTTTTATATAACAATGGTCTTTTTTCATAAAAAAATCTTTTATATTCTTCAATAAGGAGTACTACCTAATTCAATGTCTTTTTTTTTTAAGATTTTATTTATTTATTTAACAGAGAGAGACACAGTGAGAGGGGGAACAAAAGCAGGGGGAGTGGGAGAGGGAGAAGCAGGCTACCTGCTGAGCAGGGAGCCCGATGCGGGCCTCGATCCCAGGAACCTGGGATCGTGACCTGAGCCGAAGGCAGATGCCTAACGACTGAGCCACCCAGGCACCCTTCAATGTCTTGATAAACCTGGAACACTTATAATGTTGCTGGGATTGTAAATGAATAGTTCCTCATTTAACCTTCCTAAGTCTGGCTTGTGTGTGTCTCTTCTAGCCAGTTGGAGGCACCATTATACGAATTGTATAATTTGGTTCCGTCCATGCACAAGTTAAATGCTCTGGTATTTGCATTTGAAACTGGCATTGTACAAAATAAGCGTGGATGGTAAAATCTATGCTAATAGTTTAAACCAGACTTCAGAGAATTGCGGGGAGGAGATGAAGATCCTTCAGGCATGCCGCTAGGAGGGATCACCCCCAGGCACCAGGATACCTGTGAGCCAAGTGCAGACTCATGCTGGCCCTTGAGGTCCTGCCTTGGGCTGCAAGCTGAGCTCAGCATCAGGCCAGATGGGCTGTGGGATTGCTCTTCCCACCAGATGTGGGACAAACACTGTGCTTCAGCCTGGGGGCGGGGTCTGGTCACTTGAACCAGACAGCTCTTCTCATGGCCCCAATCTTTGGCAGACAGGTGGCCCCCAGGGATCTTTAAACCTTGGCACTGAGACATGCTTGGTACCTGGGTTGGGAGTATATAGAAGGTTTGCCCCTGCTGAGACATGGCTTTTGGTGGCCAGGGCTCCCAACCCTCCCCATCCTCACATCCAGGTCCCTGCTGGGGTGGATGGTAGACAGTGACAGCTGTAGAAGCAGGACCAGGGTAGGGCCTGCAGGGGTGGGAGGTGGCCGTGAACCTGTCCTCAGAAGTAGTGGCAAGCAGGACCACACATGAGCCAAGGCTCCAAGTGCAAACTGCATGTTCCATTGTCCCACTGAGCTTCACTTACAAAACACAAATTCAGAGATAAAATTATTTTAAGACAGTTGAATGCAAAGCATTCTCAACGGAGCAGGGGCCTCTGAGAGCAGGGCCATGTACAACTGCACTGGTCTTAAGTCCATGCAGTCAGCCCTTTAATTTGAAAGACACACCCAGACATTTCTGATTCTGCTATGTCTTTCTCTCTCTTTTTTTTTTTTTAATTTTTTTAAAGATTTCATTTATTTATTTGTCAGAGAGAGCGAGCGAGCACACAAGCAGGGGGAGTAGCAGGCAGAGACAGAGGGAGAAGCAGGCTCCCTGCTGAGCAGGGAGCCCGATTCGGGGCTCAATGTGGGACTCAATCCCAGGACCCCAAGATCATGACCTGAGCTGAAGGCAGAGACTTAACCGACTGAGCCACCCAGGTGCCCCTCTGCTATGTCTCTTTAAATGTATTTGCTTGCTTGTGCTTTTTCCTGCCAATTTGAACTATTTGTTAAATGAATGAATGCAACTATTTAGGGGAAACCATATAAGTTAATATCACATATATATAGACACATAAATGCATCTATCATATTTTTATCAATGTCTCTGATTTCCATATTTTTGCCAATAAAGTACTGCTTCATAAACATGATTTTGGATCTCTGAATTATATTTTCCCTGAAAACATGATCAAAGGACTGCATACATTTGTTTAGTTGTGGAAACAATCACGGCTGAAGTTAAGTCTCTTCTCTTAACATGTGGAAATTTTCACAATATTAGTGATTCATTTCTAAGGACTAGTAAATGTATTGTTTCCTTCAACAACATTTTACTCCTTTTATAATTTTTCTTTATCCCTTACTGAGGTCTAGATTTATTTGAAAAAGACCATTAATGCTAAAGAATTGTCTAAGAGAACAATTAAAACTTTGAAATGAATTCTAATTTTATCTTAAAATTAAAAACACATTTCCTTATAAGAATATCATTTTTAAAATTTTAAAATGTTATTGTACATAGTATTCATTTTCTTCTTGTTTGCTTTCAGAGTACCATGATCACACTGGAAAGCTTGTTAAATAAATTTTATTATTATATTAATTAAATTTTATTAAATAGCATGACAAAATATTATATGTTTTCTTATTTGAGTATACCTTATCAATGCATGGATATATTTTGGGGTTAAAATGCCATTTTTTTAAATTTAGGATTTCAGGTAAAACTAAGAGTTTGAACTTTGTTGTCCATTAAAATTCCCATGGCTGTTTTTGTAAGAGTGCTTGCTGCAGCTTGGGCTAAGGTCCAGTGTAAGCAATGATATCCTTCCTACTTAATATACCTCAAAGTCCTGTGTCGATTATTATGGCATTCTTCTTTGCTTCCTGTTCTAAACAGCTGTGTAACATTGCTGAATTCATGTTCACGATTTTTTCTGTATCCTGTTCAGCAGCAGGCCAAGTGAAATGACCCTTGCATTTTACAAATATTAGCTGCCATTTCATTAAGTACATATATTTAAGGTTATTGTACAACTCATTGTTAAAGGAATAATCTCTTTGGATAGTGGAGCAGAATGCTATTTAATCAATATGAGATAACATGCTAGGAATGAATTCACCATTGGCCTGGATTTTATAAAACACACCAAATACATCACTTCATGTCAAAACAATCATTAAGGGCCTTTAAGTGGTCTTGAAAATTACCTATTCTCGTGTGAGTAGGAATGTACTCAGTTAAACGAGTCCTGAAATATACTTGGCATTAGCTTAGTTCAAAGTCAGGAAACAGTTCTGTTTTCATGGATTAGATGCAGATCATTTAAAAATGGTGCTGGACAGCAACATTATAATTGAATGAGGATAGGGAAATCTGGAAAGAGTGTATTGTGGATTAAAGTGAAAACAGTAAAAGTAAATATAGTTAATAATCTGCTTTTCTGTAGCATCCCAAAGCAGGAAACAGAATTTATTAGTTTTCATTTAGACAACTTTAATGCTTTGAATATGTCTGTTTGCTAGCAACTTTGCACATAGAAGACATCATAATTGATTTGTGTTTAATTGACCAAGAGTAGAATTTTTAGAGTGTGGAACATGTTGAGATTCAGTTCACGGAGGGGATTTTGAGCAGCCCATGTCCCAATGCCTGGAATTTCTCTGCTCTAATGCCAGGCTCTGTTAATCTGGTGCTCTTTTTAAGTCCCACCTCCTTCCTTATCTCCTCCTTGATGCCTTTCTTGTGTGTTTCCCTAGAGTTCAGGGGTCTCTATTCTCTCTGGACACTGAGAAAGTTGGCTATCCCTTTCTGTATTACTTGGCTCTTTTCAGGCACTATATAGACTTTCTAATTTTTCATAGCTTGCTATCAACAATTTCCATTGTGACAAGCCCTGTGATTTATATATATGTTTGATTCTTCTATAATGCTCTGCAAATATTGTTTAGTTTATAATGCAGCAAGGGGTTCTCATTTTAAGTTTCCATGTATTTACGTGTAACTATAAATATAAAGCCAAGAACTATATATTTTTTAAAACCAAAGAAATTGTGAACACCATTATCAAATCATGCACAGATGGTGTTTAAATCCCAGCAAGAACACTTTCTATTCCTCATATTATCAAGAAGCACTTTGAGGAAAGAAAAATTGTAAGGAGCAGAAATCTGTTCATGGAAAGGAAAAAGGAAGTGAGAAACTGGATATCGATCTTGCCAAGTGAAGCAGTGAAAGAAAATATTACATTGTGAACTTCTTTCCATTATTTTCTCAAATACAACCCAAAACTGAGATTAAGAGAACAATGGCTGAGATGCTGGAAATAAATCCAACCCATCTGATAATTCCTTAGGAAATGAGAAATAACAAAATGAAAAGAGGAGACTGCTTTGGAGTTTTGGACACTTTTTTCTTTTTTTAAATCAAAAGTGGTCTTCATGTATTTGTAACAATACATGTTGCCCTAATGTTTCTTTTTTCTTAATATTTTATTTATTTATTTATTGAGAGAAGGAGTGCATGTGCAAGCAGGGGGAGGGGCGGAGGGAGAGGGAGAGAAAATCTCAAGCAGACTCCATGCTGAGCATGGAGCCCGATGCGGGTCTGGATCTCAGGACCCTGAGATCATGTCCTGAGCTGAAACCAAGAGTCCAATGCTCAACTAACTGAGCCACCTAGACACCTTGTTTCTTCCTTTTTTTTTTTTTAAGTTAAGCTATATGTGGAAAATGATACCTATTGATTATGCATTAATAACTTGGTTGAAGTAATGAACAAAACATTTGGTTAATAGGGAAAACTGAAAACTTTCTTGGTTGGCTAATCAGTGTCATATTGATCATGTCACATGGTGTTTAGCTATAGCATGGAGGCTCCATGATGTAATGAAAAGAGCAAGTAATAGAGGATCCAAAGGCCTGGGTTTAACCTTTAACCTTTATTCTTTTTTTCTTTATCGTTCCTTGTTCTAGTAAAGATAATATCCAGGCATGCAACAATAAAGAATTCTGGATATTGTGTGCATCAGATTAGGCATTTGAACATAGCCTATCTTGCCTGTGGTCCAGAGGAAAGGAGGAGAAAGTCAGTAGTAATATAATCATCAACAGACTGGAGATCTTGGAAAAGAAGAAGTATTAGCGACTGCCCATGTTGCTCTGTGTAGAAAATATTTTCAAATAGCTTAACTTTTTTTTTTCCACCATCAAAGTTTTCAATTTCATCTTCACTGGACCTCAAGTTTTCTTGTCTGTGGATAAAGAAATTGAACCAAATAGTCTTTAATGTCCTTCTAGCTCAGTGCTTCTATTTGGAGATTGATGGTTAATTGATTGATTTTTTGTTGTTGTTGGGTTTTCTTTGTAAGAAATAAGATAGAATTGGGTCCTGGGTGGCTCAGTCGTTAAGCGTCTGCCTTCGGCTCAGGTCATGATCTCAGGGTCCTGGGATTGAGCCCCACATCGGGCTCCCTGCTTGGCAGGAAGCCTGCTTCTCCCTCTCCCACTCCCCCTGCTTGTGTTCCCTCTCTCGCTGTGCCTCTCTCTGTCAAATAAATAAATAAAATCTTTAAAAAAAGAAAAAGAAAGAAGATAGAATTAACTGAATAAGGTAGAGATGATCTCTGCATTCTATTGAATGCTGTGCATCTTCATTTTTCCCATGTCTTTATTGTACAAATATTATCAATAAAAACAACATTAAAGCAAATTGGAGAAAAGTCAAAACATCCAAGGAGTAGGACTTAAGTCAGGCTTTTTAGGATGAGCAGCATATGGGCAAATGAAAGACAGTGGGGATGGCCATGGGGGTAGTGAGGAAGCACAGTAGCCTCATGCTAAGGGATGTTGACAAAGTTAGAAAATTGGATTAATGGAAGAGAGACTTGGAATGCCTTGGAGAGTTCCCATTTAATTCTGTAAGCAATAGAGGACCATGTTCAGGCAAAAAGAGAGGACAAAGTTGTACCTGCTGAATGTCATCAAAGGCTTGGCAGAGGATGAAACCAACATGAGCAAAAAGGAAGAGAAATGGAAATTGCTCATAAAACAACTGGCACAGGGCTGTATTAAGTGAAGAGAAAGACTGGAATGGAAGCAAGTCCTGAAAGGGAGGAGGGCTGATTTTGCCAAATAGTCATATCATTCAATTCAAAAGAATTGGAAAGGATGCTTGCAGCTGGAGGGATATGGCAGTTCAGCAAGCCCTCACCTCTCCTGAGTATTTCTCATAACTGATAAAAAGATTTATCTCAGCTGTCCAATGTAGTTTACAAAAATGCTTATTAATGAGCTTCAGGAGGGATTTCCTATCTTTGTTGAAAACAAATGGGTATTTGAGTCTATGGATATAAATGAAGTCTAATCGGTTCTTTTATTTTAATAGCAGTCCTTGATCTCCACTCTTGAAGAACAGGCATATATCCAGGGCTATTTTTAAAATTCTTATTATAGGGAATATTCTTCTATGTGTGTCCTTTTTAGTCTTATGTAATTGCTTTCCTCTAGTATTCTTTGTATTTCTTTCTAATTCTTGAGCTTTGAATTATAGCATTATTTCAGTATTATGCCATGTAGGAACATAGAAGCATTGACAATGCTGCTGACAATTTATATGTCAGGATGTAACTGTCTGGCATATTCTTTGCTATTTTGCATTGCTTTGCAAAGTATGCCTTTGTTTAGTCTTGAGGG
This sequence comes from Mirounga leonina, assembly GCF_011800145.1. Classification (NCBI taxonomy): domain Eukaryota; kingdom Metazoa; phylum Chordata; class Mammalia; order Carnivora; family Phocidae; genus Mirounga; species Mirounga leonina. Next base: position 45,595,055 of record NW_023270389.1, read on the forward strand.
AGTAGGCTTCTCTGATTTTCCATATACTTGGGACAAGACTTTCACATAACTAATAACTGTTCTGCTTGGTATGGAATGCAGATGTTTGCATTTTCACACAGTTCTTCCAATTGCCTCTCCATTCCTTTTGCATACTGCAAGGTGTCTAATCTGTGATGAAGGATGCAGACATAGTTTTCATGTGATTTTTAAGAAAAATTACATGGGTTGTGGCAGACAAATTGTGCTTCCTTTCCAATTTACCTCATTTATTTCTAAAATCCTACAGTCTGTTTTGGTATTATATTTAGCACGTTATAGAAGGCCTGACTAATTATTATCCTTTGAAGTCATAAAGTCTTTTGTCTAGCAGTGTGCCTTTGAAGCTAGAAAATGTCTTATAAAAACTCAATGTTAAATATTTTTATAATTTTGTATTGTAGTTGCATATTATCATTTTGAATGCAGCCTGTATCTTCATTAGATAAAGTAGAAAACTTTTCATCCGCCCTGGGAATTTAAGATGATATGTCTATGCACATGATACTCTGATGAATTTTAATACTATATTCCTTAAATATATGAATGTTTCTTAAGGAAGTAATTGATTCCTGTAAAGGCCACTTTCCACTTGTCTATTTTAAAGGTTGATTTTTTTTTTTAAGAAAATGATCTTTGTGGATTAAAATGTTTACCATAGACATACTGTATCCTATAAAAATAATATTGCCAACTTTACCCACCCTGGTATCTGGGCTCTTTCTCTTCACCTGACTTATTAAGGTCCTGATTTTCCGAGGAATGCAGTGTTCCCACTTGTTCCCATTTGGAGTGGTGGTTTGTGCAGTACATCAGGATAGTCAGGTAATTATGGTGGTCAAAGTCAGCTAAGGAGAATGGTGATAGTGATGGACAGCAACCCCAGCTGGGGGAAGGAAGAGATAGGGACTATTTCCTGAACTTTTAATGTCCTCATTTCAGTGCTTCTGCAAGTTCTTAAAAACACTGTGGCATTGATGTTCATTTGTTTTTATGTTGTTTAATGTTAATTTTTTTTTCAACTAATTTGGACTTACAGAAAAGTTGCAAACAAATTTACAATGTATAGTTGAGAAAACAGAATTATAGGCTGGGTAAGTGATTAATTTAGAGTCCAGCAACAAAGTAGGTATTCAATAAATATTCACTGACCAGTGAGAGTAAAAAGGGACCAAACCTGAGGTCTCCTGACTCTGTCTTATGACATTTTTGACTGCCCCTTTGCATTTACCAAGGCTAAACATTCACTCTGCATAAGCATGATTTCCAGCAAATTTTAAGTTATCCTTTGGTAGCTATAAACTGAGAAACTGTTGTTTTGCTGGCTATATATTTCTTATTAATAAATAACCATGTAGTGCCAAATGAAAAGACATTTGCAAACACAATAAAGTCTTTAATGCTGTTGATTACAATTTATTCACCTGTGTCATTTTTATCTTCATAGAAATTGGCCCAGTGACAATTACCACAGATCCCAAGAAATTTCAGTATGAACTCAGAGAACTGTATGTTCAGGTAAGTGCTTGCTTTCAGTTTTTCAGTTTGTTTTAGGGGAAAGGAAAATCGTGAGCTTTTGTCCGATTGCCTTTATTTTTAAATCTGATAGAAATAATTGTTGGGTTTTAAATTCCAGTACCACCTCTTTTTCTCACTTTTCACTTTCTCACTGCCACTTCTCTTGAGTGTTGAATAAATTGAACAATAGATATGGGAGTGGGGCAGATTGGGTTCATCTTCATTTATGCATCATCTATGGTTGCTTTCATGTAACAATAGCAGATAAAAGTAGTTTTGACAGACTATTTGGCCCTCATAGCCTAAGATATTTCCTATATGACCCTCTACAGAAAAAATTTACTGAACCCGGCCCTCAGTGAGTCCCTTCATTGAGAATCATAAGGAACAGTTAATTCTTTCCCCATAACAGAAATGGTATAATTAAAATAATTTTGATATTCTATGCTTTAAATCAACTGTATAAAATTTTTGACCATAAGTATAATTTGGTTATTAGAGAAGAAGAATAACATTGGTTTAACTGTTATTCTGAAAAACAGGACTTGGAGATAGGGTTAGTATGTACTTTCTCCTTAGTGCTGCTTTGAAATTATTATTGCTAAATCCATTAAAACAAAAAAACTTGCTCTCTGAGGCTGCTTCACTATGCTGTCATCCATAGATGGTCTCTGCTGTAGTCATTTCCAGAACTTTTGACCACTCCTCATCATTCAACTAAGCTATTGGTACCTGGATCTTTGGCTACCTTTCCCCTTCAGGGCTGCCACTATCCCAGGGACTTCAGTATTTATGGGAATGACCTGTCAGAACCTTCTCCCCTCAGTTCCTTGACCTGCTAGTCATCTTCAATAACCTGTTCTTTACTTTATCTCAATCTTCCATTCCCACACACACCCTCTGGACCTTATCCTCACCAATCCATTCTACCACTCAAATCACTAATTCAAGCATTTGAACCTCGAACAGCAACCGTCTGTCTACCAAGCTTGTTGATGCAATTGCTTACAACTGCTCCTTCACCCTCATTAACCCCTATCCTGTCTCCCAGGCATTCAGATCTCTTTTTTTTTTACTTTCCTCCAATCTAGCCCAGAGTCCTATCATTTCAAAAACATATCTTTTTTTTTTTTCTTGTCCATTGCTTTTCTGTTCTGTTTCCTCTCTGACCCCAGTTATCTGCATTATTCATGCCTATCCACCAGTGGTCAAGTGCTGTTGAAGTCTCACAACAGGGCAGGTTGATCCCACTGTAAATACAAACCCACCTATCTCCACTGGACTCTCAATACTCTCATAACCTTACTGTATTTCTTTGGTCAATTAGATTTCCCATTTCAGGACACCTGGGTGCCTCAGTTCATTAAGTGTCTGCCTTCGGCTCAGGTCATGATCCCAGGGTCCTGGGCTCCTTGCTCAGCGGGGAGCCTGTTTCTCCCTCTGCCTCTGCCCCTCCCCCTGCTTATGATCGCTCTCTCTCTCTGTCAAAATAAATAAAATCTTTAAAAAAAATAAATAAATCTCCTATTTCTCCCAATGACAATTATAGATCTTGTCTACTCTCTTTAAATCTCCATCCCCTCACCCTTTTATTACTGGTTATTTCAGTGAGTTATCTACTCCGAGCAAGTGACCTCACTTACTGTTTCAAACACAGGCACATAAAAATGGCAGCCCTCTCTTCCTCATACCTCAAATCCATTGACATCCAGTACCCATCCTATTCTCATTCTTTACTTGATCTCAACTCTTGGGCTTTCTCAGGAACCTAGCACTCTCAAGCTGTTTCCCTCAGCTGCTTAAAAGTTCCCATTTATTCTTAAGTATGTTCTAGTCTCTCCAAAAAACAAACAAATCCCAACAAACCAAACCATATAAAGCAAAACAAAATAAACAGTAAATCTCTATTTTTCTCAAATCCTCTTATAAATAACAACTTTTATCCTTCTTAGTTCCTTCAATGTCAAGAAAGTTGTCTGTATTCACCACCATCATTTCCTCACACCCACCTCCCCTGTTCACTCCTCCATCTATGTCACTCTAGTCCCCACAGCCCCACACCATCAAAGTAGCTCTAGCTGGTGACATGTGATCTCTGTCTTGTTAAATGCAGTGGAAACATTTCAGTCATCAGCATATTAGATGAACATCTTTGTTGTCTTTGACAAATACACCCTTCCCTACATTCTCATTTTCTTCCCACTTTTCCTCAGCTTCCTAGGCAGCTCATTTCTCTCCACATGCCCTTTCCATTGCTCCATCCTTGGTCCTAAATCCTTGCTCTTTGTCCTCTATTTGTTATCTTTGTGAATGATGCCTATAATATTTTGGTTATACTACCAAAAAATCTGAATCATCCTTAATATACTTCTCCCTTTTCCCCCAGCATCCAAACCATCAAGTCTTGGTTTTTAACTTTCTAAATATTTTTTATATCAGTTGACTTCTCTCCATTTCTGTTGGTACTACCCTAGCCCCAATTACTATATCTTTAGTCTAAACAAATCAAAAAAGCTTCCAAGTGATTTTCCTGCATTTACTCTTGCTTTTATTTTCCAGGCTATTCTCTATTCTGCAAACAAAATGATCTCAAAATACATCTCTGAACATTTCCCCCTAATATCCTCTGTAGTCATCCCCACCTCATCAAATTCTTCCCAAGATTTTGAGTGACCTGAGATCTGTCTCTGTTTCAGCCCTGTATAGAGCCACTCTCTCCTCTGGGCTTGGGCTCTGTCTTAGGGCCTTACAGAGAGCCTCCCCATATGTGTATCCTCACCCATCTCCTGGTGGCACTTTTGCACATGCTCTTCTCCTTGGATAGGAAGTTGCTGTCCTTCATCCTGTCTTCACTTCCATGTTCCCTTAACCTAGTTTGAAATCCTGTATTCAGAGTCTAATCTTAAATACCACTTCCTCAGAGATCCTGCCCTGTCCTCCTGCCCTGTCCTCCAGGCTTGGTCGTATCTCACTACCTCTTTCCATCGTTGGGATTTCACACTGAAGAATCATGTCTGATTTAGTTCATCATTACCCTAGTAAAATGCATGGCATATAAAACATGCTCACTCTTTGATGAATGAAAGAAAGATTGAATATACCACTATATACAAATCAACAGAGTCCAAATTAGAGTTGAAGTTTAATACTTTGGTTTCACTATTGGGTGAATGACTTGATTTGTAACTTGCATGGTATGAGCATAATTGGGGCATAGGGTGAAAAAGCCAAAGCTTGGCATTCCAAATATGTATTCAGTCATGATTTTTTTATTGTGTCTATCTCTATAGTTTTTAAATTATACACTAAAATAAACTGTATTTCATAAGAAATATAAATAGATTTTTATAGTTATCCCTTGGCTATTTTTCTCTTTTACTAAGCTTATTCTGATGATTTTTTCCACTAATAATCCTCCGTTTCCTTTCTCTTATACCATCTCATTCTTTTTTAGTCATTTCTTGATACTTACTGAGAATTTACTTTTCTGTCTCTCCATCTAGCAAATTCTTTGCCACTTTAGATGTCCAGATCCTCTGAAAAAAATCTTTTCCGTAAAAATTTCTATCCTTTACATGGATCATAGGAATTAGAAATTGTATTGCCCTGGTTGTTAAAATTTTTATGTTGCCTTATTCTGCCATGCATGAGCTCCTGTGACCAAGAGCCTTGTAGCTCTCATTGAGCCTCTGATCCACCTGTGGGATGAACTGATATATGCACTAGAGTGGACTTAAATAGCTGTTGAATAAATGGATGTTATATGAGGGTAGCCTCTTTTAAAAATACATATTTAACAGTAAAAACTATATCAAATATAATTTAAGCTTTACTTGATGGTACAAAGGGTAACTTAAAAACCTAATTATCAGTTTTCATTACATAGAGATTCAGAAGGGCCAAGGAATGGAGATTTCTAGCTGATAGAATATTAAGAAAGGATTTACTGTATTCACTTTTTTTTTTCTATGCAGAAATACAGCTGAACTGTATTCTTTAATATCTGGCTAGAATGAAAATCCCTACATTCTCAGTGAGACCTGGCATGGGCACTTCCTGATTTCCTGCCTCTCCCTTTCTTTTGTTCTGATGGATCTTCAAGGAGTGTACTTATCCTCTATGCTCCATTTGCCTCTAGGGTGAAGGATCATGATTCCTGACTTATACTCCATTGATTCCCTCCCCAGAGCCCTGGTGCATCACCTTCTGGAATTGAGCCTGATACGGCACTCCATAGGGTTGTATCATATCTCTGTTCAAGAAAATAATCTTTCTTTTCTTTTCTCCTGGAATGAAAGCTGTTGTACATTTCTCTGGAGGTTTTCTCTGGACTGGCTACATCTTATGGGGTTTATTTTTGCATTGTCTTGGGATCCAAGAGGATGCTTTAGTAGAACAACCAGTTTGGGAAGAAACCAAATATTTACTTTTGCCCTTTATTCAACATTGGACATTGTTAAAGGCACTGGGGATACCATGGGAGGTTATTTTTTTTCCCTACTTTCAAAGATTCGAAGTTTCTAGTGAATTATTTCTTTTTAAATGAATGGCAAAAAGTTTCTTTGAGTAAGGATCAAATATGAAAAGACTCTAGGCTACATCATCACTTAATACCTAAAGACTGTATTTTGTTTTCTCTTCAGTGTTTGCTTAGAGAATATTGTATTATTTCATAAATCAGTCTAGAAACTAAACGTTACAAATTTCATAAAATTTTAGTATGAGATACTAAATTTTGTTTTGTATATAATTTCCAGACCCCTCTTCAGGTCCCCCTCTACCATTTTTAGTGCCTCCCCGCAAATCACTGGTATCATGAGCAACAAGAATTGCATCCTACTAAAACTAACTTAGCTTTTAAAAAATCTTTTTAAAGTTAATAATTTTTTGCATTTGTAATAATTTTGAAAACAAGAAAAGTAAATTTAGTTTTAAGTAAATTAAATAATTGACCGTTAACATTACACTAGGCTTAGCTATTTTTCTTATAGAGATATAGGTAACTTAAAAAGCAATTTAAAATTTTCCAAGAAAAACTTAGAAAAAAAATCACTAAACTTAAATCATTAAATTTATAATATTAATTTCATTTTCCTTTATCATCTTTCATCTGGAATACAAGGAAGTAACTTGAAAAGTATCTGAGCTTTCTCTCTGGGGAAAAGAAGGGAAGACAAATGTCAACAAATGGTATTCAAATCACACAGAGCTTTGTAAATATGCAGTGCAAAGTCCTGTCTCAGGTCACATTCTTTATAGGAAACTATAAAACTTTCTGATTTTTAGAAAATGGTATAGCAGTGATATGCTTTTAAGCCTTTTATCTATATGTTCTTTTTTTAAAGATTTATTTATGAGAGAGAGAGAGGGTGTGAGCACGCAGGAGCAGTGCTGGGGGGAGAGGCAGAGAGAGAGAGGGAGAAGCAGACTCCTTACAGAGCAGGAAGCCTGACCCCGTGGCTTGATTCCAGGACCCTGAAGATATGACCTGAGCCAAAGGCAGATACTTCACCGACTAGCCACCCAGGCGTCCCCTATCTATATGTTTTTGTTTTAAAGAACAAAAAGCAGTTAGTCAAACATTTGAAATGTAAAGAAAAAGGAAGTTTTACAATAATAGGATTATTGTAAAAAAATACATTTTTTTCATATAGATAGTTGGTCCCTAAAACTGAAAAGCTTTACACACAATTTAATTTCCCTTTGCAAAGTCTATTAGTAAAATTGACCTTAAAAAAAGCAGGAATAAGAGTAAAAATATTAGAAAAGCATCATCACATAGCAACAAGATAGTTATGAAGAAGATGGGGGTAAGGTCCAATTATTGCAATTCTTTAACAGAAATAGAAGAGTAAATAGGCAAACTGCAGCAGGCTGAGGTTAAGGGAAAAAAATGTTTTGCTGTAGTGTAGGAACAGCTGATGTTAGGATTAACTGCCAAAGGAGAGTATGAGAAACCATGGCCAGACAGGCCAAGATGGTTAAAAAGAGGAGGACAAGATAGTGCTGATTTTTTTTTTTTTAAGATTTTATTTACTTATTTGACAGAGAGAGACACAGCGAGAGAGGGAACACAAGCCGGGGGAGTGGGAGAGGGAGAAGCAGGCTTCCCGCCGAGGAGGGAGCCCAATGCGGGGCTTGATCCCAGGACCCTGAGATCATGACCTGAGCCGAAGGCAGATGCTTAATGACTAAGCCACCCAGGCACCCCAAGATAGTGCTGATTTTAGAAGAGCAATTTATGATGACAATTTTGTATACACTTTATCTAATTTCTCATATTCTAAATCATGTTACTATGTAAAAGTATGTTTTTTATTTCTAGATTTATAGGACAATCTATATGAATTTTAAAAACCAAACTGATGTATAACAGAAAGAAATTAAGAAAAAGCAAAAAAAAAATGACTAGAAAAGAAAAGGGAAGGGATTATATATAAACTGCAAATATAGAAACACTGAAACTATGAAAGATGTGATTTACATTTTTGGTATTGGACATGATTCAACTGAAGACAGCCGCTTTTATTTCTATTTAAGTTTTCTTTCTTACAAATGCATATATATAGAAGTGTATAAATTCACTTTTACAGGAGGAATGGCTTATATTTAATTAAGGGAAGAAGGTGAGATACGGAGTCCATTACATGTAACTCATAATACATGTAAAAGCTCCAAGAATAGTAGAACCAGTGTTTGACCCAAAGTAAGGGCTTGAGGAATGTTAGCGATTATTACTACCTGTAGTACCCCAGAGTTTTTTTAAGGGAAACAATCACCAGGTAATCCTGCCATAAATGACCAGCAATTGTGGAATATGTGCCTTGTGATTTTGCATGTATTTTAAAGTTATTCTCTCAATTCACACCCACACAAATAGTAATATTCCTTTTTACAAATGAGGATACTCAAGCTTTGGGGTATTATTAGGTAACAAGACTTCATCAGGTCACCAAACTGGCAAGGACCAAAGCTGGTCTCAAAACTGGAGGTTTTTAATGCCAGAGCTGGTGTCCTTTTTATCATTCTGCTACTTTCTTTCTAAATATTGATTTAAATAACCTAATTAATCTAATCAAATTTACATTTATTTATAGAATTTGTCTTTGTATTTTATTTCAAAGTAGGGGTGTAGAGAATTAAAGACAGATGTACTAGGGCTGATCTCATCCTCAATGAAATGAATTTATTCCTTGAAAATTTTGGCTTTCACTGCTACCTCTGATCACTTTGAGTAATTGGCTCACCTAAATTTACTGAGTAGCAAATGACGAAGTTAATTATAAATAAAAATTGTTCCTATTGCTCTGCATATGTTCTCACTACTTACTCTGGTAAGCTTATTTAAGTGTCACCTCACAAACACCTTGGAGAGATATAAGGACAAGATGCCTTTTAGGGGATTGAAAAGTAGTGTTCATACTGTAGTTGTATTTGTAGGTGGTGTTTTGATTATTTTTATTGTTAAAGTTGAAACTTCTTGGAGTTTGAACGAAGCACCATTTAAAATTTTGATTTGCTGCTGGAGTTTTCTGCTAGACCATTTGAATTCTCTGAGGGACATTTAATCCTAAATCCTCAGGGAGTAAAGAGAATGGATGGCCCTGTGTAGAAATGCTTGGCTCTTTTCTAGCTATCCACCCTGATACCCTATCCAGAAGCAAAAAGCTAGATGATTTCTTAACAATCTTTCATATGTGTACTTCAAAGGAAAGAGAGTATAGAAGAGTATTCTATTAGATTACTTTTTCAAAGCAGAATATAGACCAGAAAGAGGTGGGTATGGATTATGATGATAGAAGTCTTAATTTTCTTTTCAAAGTGTGCATGTGTGGGAATGTTCCAAAGGGTAAACACAGGAGTCATTGCAGAGTAAATAATGCAGTTACATGTGACAAAATAACATTTAAGAAGAGGAATTCATTGACCCGTGATGCCTGGATTCACCTCATACATGCTCATTACCCAACCAAAGGATAACTATTCCCCATAATAAATACTGCATCTGATTCTGTCAGTTTTTAGGTGATGGTAAGGATGGAGGTCAAAATGTTTTCCTTGGGAGAATGTTTCTTGATATAAAACCAGAACTCCTAGAGAAAACTATCAACCTCATGTTGAGCAAAATGAATGTATGGGAAATTAAGAGTTTCTTCTCAATCCAAATTGATCAAGAGCAGTTCTCAAGAAGCTGCCTTTATTCTTAGGCCTTGAAAAAGTGTCAGGAAGAATTGTGGAGTCTTGGTATTGGTATTAACTTTGTTATTTGTCCAATTATTCCATCAGATGTCAGAATCTGAAATGAACTAAGCCCAGTTAGGGATTTGATAGCACTGGTCTTCATCACCAGATTATACATGGGGTCCTCCTCTGGAGCCGTGTCCTGGAGCCTGTCTTGGTGTTTGAGGCTGATCCCGGGCTTTGGCAGTCGTATCATATTATTGAATTCAGGTGCAGTCACCAGCTCAGTAGGTCAGATTTCCTCATATAAACTTTAAACCAGGTCTCTATCCTTCTATATTCATGTTGATTTTTGAAAACCCTCATTTATCTAGTCTGTTGATACATATGAGTCTCCTCCTGTGAGATAATCTAGATCTTCGTTCACAAGTTTTGTTTAATGACTATTAGCTCTAAAACAACCCATACAATTCATCTATCTCAAACTTCCCTGTAAAATTATAATGTTCATAAATTATAATGATTTTATTGGTAAAAAATGCATCGTGTTGATATTTTTTTTTTGCCAAGACCTAAAATTACATAAGTAGTATAAATACATTTTTAACACATAAAATAAAATATACATTACACAATCACAACATTATAATCTCCTTCAAGTACCCAATAACAAAGATAATACGAAATGTGCTGGGGAGTATATAAAATCCATTATGTGAGTGTTAGAGTGGAAAGGAAGACAGAGATTTTAATGGCCAGGCTGAATCTGAGGAGTACTAAGGAAAGACAGAGAAGGGTCATAGCCCAAGGAAAACAAGGAGAAAGAAAGCCTGCCTAATCCTTGAATAAGCAGATGATGAGTGGCTGGCCGCAAGGCCCACAACCCTGCCCTCTTCTGGCTCTTTCTCTCTGGGCAAACAAGGAAGTCATGTTAGGAGAGATCAGGAATCCCAGCCAGGGACCAGGGCAATGCCTTAATTTGGTGGGAAAAGAAAAGGTCGCAATAAAAAGGTACAGAATCCTTGAAGGACAAAGGAAGGAATTCTCTAAGTAGTGTGAAGGCATATCATTTTCTGATTTATTAATCAAGATATTGAATGGCTGGTATATAGTGTATCCTTTATGATTATTTAAAATTGAAGTGAACTAATCTCCTCCTAAGACCAAACATGAAAGTTCTAACAAATTGAAAGATCAGTTGTTGAAGAGTTAGACTCTTACTACTGACAGGTGATAATCTGAAAGCCTGGAAATGGTTGTAATTGTTAGCTTTTAATGCATCTGAAAGCAAGGTCAACCGTTTTTTGATGCCTTGATTTGGATTCCACCTTCTCCAAACTAGTAAAGGGCAGCATGGTGGACTGCCTGGAATGTAATATCTTTTATTTTGATTATAGAGATTTGAAATTTGGGCTCTGAAATACTGCGATTGGGTACCTGGGTGGCTCAGCTGGGTAAGCATCTGCCTTCAGCTCAGGTCATGATCTCAGGGTCCTGGGATCCAGCCCTGCATGGGGCTCCCTGCTCAGCAGGGAGCTTGCTTCTTCTTCTCCCTCTGCCCTTCCCCCTTGCTCGTTCTCTCTCAAATAAATAAATAAAATCTTTTTTTAAAAAAAAGAAATACTCCGATTATCCCTCAGTATATCCCTGCCATATTTTCTACAAGTGATGAAGACCAAATGTCACTAATGCATTAGGATTCTACAGTCATTCTGATTTATTTTATACTTGCTTGGATGCAACTTTAGTTTAGGTTCAATGCAATGTAATGATTTCCGCATGTACCTTCTGTTTTCCTGGTCATAGAATCATACAACTGTGTTTTAAGAAAGAGAACTGAGGGTGGGGCGCCTGGGTGGCTCAGTCGTTAAGCGTCTGCCTTCGGCTCAGGTCGTGATCCCAGGGTCCTGGGATCGAGTCCCACATCGGGCTCCCTGCTCAGTGGGAAGCCTGCTTCTCCCTCTCCCACCCCCCCTGCTTGTGTTCCTGTTCTCGCTGTCTCTCTCTGTCATATAAATAAATAAAATCTTTAAAAAAAAAAAAAAAGAAAGAGAACTGAGGGTTATAAACTTTTGTTCAGCTTAAGACTGAGTTTCATTCCTAAATTTTATAGGTAAAGGATGAATGACACAAATAAGACATTTGAGCAGTGGGTGTTCACACAAAGGAAAAATACAGTCTGGCTTTGAAGCAAGGCTTAGTAGGTTATAGTTACATTAGAATAAGGGTAAGTATTATAAGGCCACTAATACTTATTTTGGACTTAGGCATGAGCCTACCAGAAAAGTTTCATTTTTTCATTGCTTGGAGTTAGGCTTATCTGGGAAACAACTGGTATAAACAGTAGTTCAGTGAAAATGGATGATGAGACTAGAATTGTATGAATTGACTAGGAAAGAAATAATAAGGGATGGGTGAGGGCCTGCTCTGAGATTAGCCTTCATAGTCCTCTGAGCCCTTGTTTGATGAGCATTTTCCCATTAGGTTTTGGATAGGGACCTCATTTTTCTCCAACTCCTCTCAGGGTTTAAAGGTTCAGTTTATTTCAGTGCCACTCCCACATTGTCTTGTATTTAGAAAAGACAGCATGATAATCTCTGTTTTATTACTCCCTTGACTGATAAGATTTCTGTTCATTCTTATTTTATCTTGCTTTTCAGGAATTTATTTTTTTTAACACAATTATCACTGTAACTCTGAGGTTACAGTTTTTTTTTTCTTTCTTTCTTTAATTCCAGGAGCAACATTTACTGTAAAAGTTCACATGCTTCTGTTTTTCCAGTACACATTTTTTTCTATCTGAAGTGTCTTTGGCAGCTTAGTAAATTGTAACCATCAGTCAAATTATAAAGATAAAGTGAATATCAAAATACTGAGCAAGAATATGCCTACTGATATAAATAAGTTCTATTTCAGAGTTCAAGTAAAAACACAAAATTAAGTCAGGCCCTTCTCACTTTACATTTTCGTATGTGTGCAGGTTTATGTGGTTTTAGGAGATATATTTCCATAGCCATGTTTGTTTTCTTTTTTATTAAGTATTAAAGCTGACAGCATGCCAGGATTGAGAAAGAGAGGGAGACCAAGAGACAAAGAGACAGAGAGAGGTACAGAGATATAAGAACTGGAGGGAGTTAGTTTTATATACCACTAAGAATATACATATATAAGCACTTGTACTTTTAGGAGACTTAGCTCTGGAATTGTATTACTTGAAAGGAGATGGGCTAGGCTTGAGTAAAGCTCAGGCTAACACAGAAAGCATGCCTAGATTGTGTCAAGATTGCTTTGCAGTCTCATTCACCCATTTACTCACTATCCATTCATTTATCCCTTCATTAACCAAACTACAATGGAACACTTACTGAGTTCCTCAAGGAACAAAGATCTAGTGGGAGGAAACATAAATTACAACACAACTCAACAAATGCTACAATAGAAGAATGAACAATATTCTGTGGACATCTTGAAGAATGAGAACCTTTTTTCCTCTGACAGGCTACTTGCTTGCAGTCACAGAAGTTGATGAAGGTAATAAAATGCCTCACTGGAGTTTGCATGAACTCTCAGGCCAAGCAGAATTGAGTTGCAGTCTCTGCTCCTTCACTTAGTCGTCATGTGACCTTAGGAAAGTGGTTTTCATGATTTAGTGCTCTGGCAAGGTAATGTGCTAAAAACGATACCTACCTCCTCAACTGATGTGAAGAGTAGATAACATAGTGTATGTGACAATACTGTCTTAGTGCTTGACTTAGAGTAGATATCCACTGAGTTAATACAAGTAATGTGTCTTATTACCAATAAAAGTGTCGAATTAATGAGGCTTTTCATAGATTCAAGTTAATCAATTCTAAATTTCTCCATTATAGATGTTTTATGGAATATTATTTTACTTTTTTTTCCATTTGGTATTCAAGTCAAAACATAAAATGTTAAGACTTTTTTTTTAAAGGGCTACTTTTTTAAAGTTTGGAACTATGGAGAATAGTTTGTTTTTAGTGTTTTGGTCCAAATCCCATTGCCCCCAATTTAAAAATCGGTGCATGAGTTTTACACAAATCAACCTAAAGTATCTGATTTTGTGAGGTTTATTTTTAAATATGGACATTTTGACAATGATTCTCTTTAGTCCTCTTCTGCCAAAACTAGTTTAAGAATCAGATAATCAGTCAGTGATTTGAGAAAGACTATTAGCAAACCTGTGGGACAAGTTTCTAATATATATATCTCAATATATTTATACAGATGTGCAAAAACTTTGTTTATAAACTTTGTGTATATATATATTTGAACAAAGACAATAATTTATAGATTTTTGGAGTAGATTTTCATTTGATTCCTGATCCTTAGTAAATTAAAGCAACTTGAATTTTGTTTTTAATAACTTCTGCCAGGAAGCAAAGTTCATGGAAGACCTTTAGAACAAAGTCACAATCTTACAAATAACAGTCTAGAATGAAGCCTACATAACAAAACCAAGTATCATTCTAAAGCAGAGCTGTCCAACAAAAATATGATGTATGTAATTTTTAAAAAATTTAAAATTAATTTTAATATTTAATTCAGTTATGTCCAAAATATTATCATATCAACTTGTCATTGGTATGAAAAATTAGTACTTCTTTAGTTTTTCAATTTAAATTTTAATTCATTAAAGTAAAATAAAATATTTAGTTCCTTAGTTTCACTAGCCACATTTCAAATGCTCAATAACTTCTTGAGGCTTGTTAGTGGCCATTGTCTTAGTTCATATCTAATGTATTCCTTTTCTAGATAATTTTAGTGATTACTTAAGATTTAAAATGATTAGAAATTCAAACTCAAGTATCACATAGAGAGCTTTTATAAAGATATAACATTATATGTTAACTTCTTTTGGAAAAAAGAAACATTTTTCTTTTCCAGAACATACATCCCCAATGAGATAGACAAACAGTTTCACTAAGATATAAATTACTGGTCAATATTTATTTTAAATTTTCAGTTATCCACTAACCTAGCTAAGCAAAAAGGTAATAATTTAAAGATATTGTACTATTGTGGAAAGAGAAGAGTTATTCCTGAGAACAACATCGAATTGCTATGTAGTCAATATGATTATAATGTAATCTGTTTCTTCAAATGTGAAATTCAGGGCAGTATAATCATTTTTATTGTAAAGAATACACTGATTTCCACAGCAGGAAAAAAACTAAGCTACACAAATCACTCTTAAGGGATGTATAAGTACATCCAGTATGGGTTTCTTACATACATGGATCAAAATGTTTCCTTTTGACTTGACATTCCCCAATTTTCTGGCTGCTTTGAGACTTTATGTTAATATCTCCATAAAAGTTCAAAGACTTTGTTTTGAGAGTACTATATAAAAGAGTTCAAGAAATAAAAGGAATGCCTTTCATTTGCAATTATATTTGTGAAATTCTCTGGAGTTACAGCTATGTCAGCTCATCGCACTCTTTCCTTTGGGTATTCTTAATTTTTTTCTTAATTAAAAAAAATTTTTTTTATTATGTTATGTTAATCCCCATACATTACATCATTAGTTTTTGATGTAGTGTTCCATGATTCATTATTTGCGTATAACACACAGTGCTCCATGCAGTACGTGCCCTCTTTAATACCCATTACCAGGCTAACCCATCCCCCCTCAGTTTGTTTTTCAGAGTCCATAGTCTCTCATTGGGATGAATTCATTTGGAGTAACTTCCAAGGATTCTAATGGTCTCTAGACTCTATTCCTGGGTAATGTTTTGATATGAACTAAGGCATCCCTAGGTCCTCTTAGAGTTAATTTGAACACAAGTCAAGTGGCTCAAAGACTGTCCTTTACTAACTGGACAAGGTTTATCATTCTTGTCATTCCTAGTGTATATCCCTGGAGATTTCTTAGCTGTTCTGATTTTTGTTCCATAGAAAGAAGACTTGTGGAATGGGTAAATTTTATATTGTGATTCACATTCAGGTGCATGATGTCAGGCACAGTTGAGGAATGTTTTTGTTTAAGCTTCTGAAAATACAATAGGAATGTAGTTTTTTGAGCAGTCCAGAATATTCATTACAGATGTGCAAAGTTGGCTTCCAGTAAGAATTATTCCTATGTAATATATTAAAGTTATTAATGTGCCCAGTAGCTATTTCCCACCTTCCTAGCACAAAAATGCTTATTTAAGCATTTTAGCTTAATTTTTAGCACATGACAATCCCCCTAAATATTATGCAGAGGAAAACATACTATATCATTGAAATGTAAAGCATGTTAAAGTAAATCTGAAGAGTGAAGAAGTTTTTTTGACTGGAAGAAAAGAGAAAATTTTAAAGAGGGGAAGGCATATCATCTCAACCTTAGAAGGAAAATAGTTCAATTTGTCAAATATTTACTCAGTGATTACTATATGCCAGCAAATGTTATGAACTCAGGACTTAAGGACTCGGCAAAACACAGTAACTGCCATCAATGAGCTTATAGAAAATGGGAGAATTTAGCCATGCATATATATATTTTTAAGATTTTATTTATTAATTTGAGAGAGAGAAAGAGCATGAGCAGTGGGAGGGGGAGAGGGAGAAGAAGACTCCCTGCAGAGCCGGGAGCCCAGTGCGGGGCTCGATACCAGGATCATGACCTGAGCTGAAGGCAGAGGCTTAACCGACTGAGCCACCTGGGCACCCCTAGCCATGCATATATTGATGAGGAGTTTTGATTGTGGAAATGGAGCAGTGGAAAGATGAATGAAAGTACTAAAGGCATTACAGTGTAAAGAAAGGGGCATATTTAAAGAACAGGAAGTAGTCTTAGCCTAAAGGAAGCATTTTATGAAGAGGGAGCAGTAGGAGATAAGAAACTAGAAAGAGAATTTGATCCAACACAAGTAGTGAAAGATTTTAAGTAGGAACATGATACAGACAGCTCTTTATTGCAGGAAAAATAAAGTTTGGTGGTAGGCAGAGCGGGAGGTTAGATTGGAGACTATACTTGTAACAAAATCAATGATAAGAAGAGTGAATTGTAGGAAGTAAGGAGGAAGGAAGGGGACTGATTCATGATGAAAGTAGTTTGACCACTGATTAGGTGAAGGAAGAGGGAGGAGTCAAGATGACTTAGGTTTTAACCTGAATATGGAGGCAGGTAGTTCGATTAACAAAAATAGGGAAGACATGGTTGGGGAAAATGAGTTCTATTTTAGACCCGTGGAATTGTGGAGACCCATAGAATATCTAGGAGATTTTTTTTTTTTATGATTTTATTTATTTATTTGAGAGAGAGAGAGAGAGCGAGAGAGCACATGTGTAGGGGGGAAGGGGCAGAGTCAGAGGGAGAAGCAGACTCCCCATTGAGTAGGGAGCCCAACATGGGGCTCGATCCCAGAACCCTGGGATCATGACCTGAGCTGAAGGCAGACACTTAACTGACTGAGCCACCCAGGTGCCATAGCAGTGGATGTTTAACAAGCAATTGAAAATGTAAAATTGGGGGTGCCTGGGTGGCTCAGTCGGTTGAACATCTGGCTCTTGGTTTTGGCTCAGGTCATGATCTCATGGGTTGTGGGCTCAAGCCCCAAATGGGGCCCTGCACACTGCCCCCCCAAATAAATCTTTAAAAGATGTAAAATTAGAATTTGGAAGATAAGTACAGTCTGAAGATAGAAGTATACAAGTTTTTGAGAACAGTATTATCTGCTAAACTAAATGTCACGAACATACACATAAGTAATGCTGGATAGGTGATAAGTTCTGCAAAGATAGAAAGGACTTTAAGTGAGTAAACTTTCTGGGAGTCTTCAGCTGACATCTTCTCAGAAGTGAAGATCAGATTACTACAGTGTTCAGTCCCCTACCATTAAGAAAGTGACATAATATTTCATGGGTGTCTCAATTTTAGAAGCATTTTATAACAACTGGGGCTCTGTTCCAACTCATTTAATAAATGGTACTCCCAGCCTGTAAGTTTTGAGTGAGATCCAAAGCAAGAAAAGATTCTCCAGTTTGTCCAAACTGCAGTTCAAATGCCTGGCTCTTTTGACTCTGATTATATCTATGGTGTTCAGGATATTGTATCACAATCTGAGACTGTTTGAAGCCTGGGAAAAGCCCCAGTAGGAGAATCAAGTAGAATCTCCAGAGTTTAAAGAAAAAACCTTATCCCTTTCATCAAGTAATTATTTTCTTTTTGAAAAAGAGCTCTTACTGAATTCTGGTGGACTATAGAACCATAAGGCCCCCCTATAACCCCAAGCTCTCTTGCTTTTTATTTGATTGTCTTTTCTAGACCATGAATTCCTTAAGGACAAGATACTTTAGCTTATTATTCATCTTTGTATGTCTAAATCCTAGCAGGGTGTTTAGTGGTTATTGATTGCTCAAAACATACTGGTTGAAAGTCCATTTCCTTGGCCCTGTAGTTATTGACATCTATGCTAAAGAAGTAATCAGACATTTTATATAAATATATATATATATATATATTTGTATTTATATATTTAATAATAGAAGAAAATTTGAAAGAGCATAATCAATAGTAGAGAAATGGTTAACTAAATTATGGGATATAGGCAGAATATTATGTAATCATTAGAACCTGTGATTTTGAAGAACATTGATGACATGGAACAGAAGGATGATATAATCCTAAATTTAAAATATATAAAACTGTAAATACAGCATACTTATACTTTTATCTATAAATCCATATAATTTTGAAAGAAATAAATATGAGAAGAATTCTTAGGATGCAGACTATTATTGTTTAGGAAAATATATTGAGCCTATTCAAGTAGGAAATAAAACACAGAGATCATGTCTTAGTAGGAAAAATGAAGCAGAATGAAAAGAGTGACAGAGAGTGTGTATTTTATATAAGGTGGTCATGGGAGGCTTCTCTGATAGGTAACATTTGAGCAAAAACTTGAGGTTTGAGATATATACCAGTATGTTTGTTTGCAGGTGGGAATGATCCAGTAAAAGAGGAATGTTGGCAATGGAGTAGAGAGAGGGAATAGCTACAGGAGCTGTGTTTTTGATTAGGTACATGTGAGTAGTTAGCCTTAGCTATGCCCAAATGATCCCTTCACTGTAAAGGCAGGGCATGTGGCTAGGTTAATAGATATCGTGGTGGGAGTTCATGGAAGTTCTCTTCTGATTGCTACTCTCAGTACAGTAAAAAGAAGGTCATCAAATAAGGGATGAGAAAAGAGGGATGTATGAAATAGTTGTGTGAGGGAATGGGATAGTGAATCAACATTTAATTAGGTGAAAAGTATGTAACAATTTCTATTATTTTGTGTATTTGGGGTGAATTTATAATTATAAATACACATTTTTCTTTTTTTTTAATTTTATTTTATTATGTTAATCACCATACATTACATCATTAGTTTTTGATGTAGTGTTCCATGATACATTGTTTGCATATAACACCCAGTGCTCCATGCAGAACGTGCCCTCTTTAATATCCATCACCAAGGTAACCCATCCCCCCACCCCCCTCCCCTCTAGAACCCTCAGTTTGTTTCTCAGAGTCCATAGTCTCTCATGGTTCATCTCCCCCTCCGATTCCCCCCCTTCATTTTTCCCTTCCTACCATCTTCTTTTTTTTTTTTTTTTTTTAACATATAATGTATTATTTGTTTCAGAGGTACAGGTCTGAATACACGTTTTTCTATCTTCCATCTCCTGATAAGCAAAGTGATGAATTCAGTGGCAAACTGATAGAAAATAAATGTGAAGAGAACTTGTTTAGTTCTAGAGCTTCTAAAGCAACTTGTCATAACTAAAATATTCCTTTCTTTTCTGTTGATGAAATAATTGCATTCTTTTTTCTCTGCTCCTCAACAGGGTGGTGGTGATTGTCCAGAAATGAGTATTGGAGCTATAAAAATTGCTTTGGAAATTTCTCTTCCTGGCTCTTTCATCTATGTTTTCACTGATGCACGGTCCAAGGATTATCAGCTCACTCATGAGGTGCTCCAGCTTATCCAACAGAAACAGTCACAAGTGAGTAGGAATCAGCCCCCAGATTTTCTATCTGAATACAGCTGGAAGGAATTTAGGCATACCTTGGAGATATTGTGGGTGCAGTTCTGACCACCACAATAAAGCAGATATCACACTAAAATCAAATGAATTTTTTGGCTTCCCAGTGTACATACAAGTTATGTTTATACTATACTGTACTCTCTTAAGGGTGAAGTATTATCATGTCTTACAAAACCAATATATACACCTTACTTAAAAAATACTTTATTGCTAAACAATGCTAACCATCATCTGAGCTTTCAGCAAGTCATTCTCACTGATCACAAATCACCATAGCAAATATACAGATAATGAAAAAGTTTGAAATATTGCAAAAATTACCAGAATGTGACACAGAGACATGAAATGAGCAAATACTGTTGGAAAAATGGTGCTGATAGATTTGTTCAATTCAGGGTTGCCACAAACCTCTAATTTATAAAGAACACAGTATCTGTGAAGCACAATAAAGCAAAGTGCTATAAAACAAGGTATACCTATATGGCATGTGAGAGGTTGCCTCTCTTCTTTAACTATACTTTGTGTAGCAAATGTCAATAATTACAACTATTGATCTATATATATGTATTCCAATATGTATGTGACATTTAATTTAAACATACTAAATCTATATGTAACATTTGTACATATTAATACCTTATTTTTTAATACAGAGAGAAAATGGGGATTAATGAAGGTTCTTCTTACCATCTTATCTTTTTAACTGACAAAAACATAGACCTGTGTCTCAAATGTCACCTCCTATGTGGAATCTTGTTTTGAGTCAGAGTTATTTATTGTATCAGTTAGCTATTGCTATATACTAAACAGTTCTACCTCTCAATGGCTTAAAACTATAAGCATTTATTTCTCACATATTTACAGGGCTCTGATGATCTAGGTGAGACTTGCTCACTTGTGTGTCTGGGTAGAGTTTGAGTTTGACTTATCTAGGCTGATCTCTAGGGTGACTTGGCTCTGCCTTACAGGCTTCTCACCCTTTTTTGAGACCAGTAGGCTAGTTAGACATGTTCTTTTCAAAATCTTTTGCAAAGTGCATGGATATAGGGAGAAATATATATATATATATATATATAATATACATAAACATATACATTTATAAATGTATATAATACCCTACATACATCATATATATATGACTGTATATATATATATATATATATATATACACACACACACACACAGTATGTGTATGTGTATGATGTATGTAGGGTATTATATACATTTATAAATGTATATGTTTATGTATATTATATATGTATGATGTATATATTCCACTTTACTAGTAGCATATTAACATGTAATAGGTACTCAATAAATACATATTGATTTCTGAAAACCCTTTAAATTGTCTTCTTTTTTTAAAAAAATCGTAGGTGGTATTTGTGCTCACTGGAGATTGTGATGACAGGGGGCATATTGGATATAAAGTCTATGAAGAAATTGCTTCTACAAGTTCTGGCCAAGTGTTCCACCTGGACAAAAAACAAGTTAATGAGGTCAGTTTGATAATGTGGGTCTACTTTATTACTAACTACCTTACTAAGGTATTAGTTAGGCCAACCTAATTGTGACAGATTTGATTTCAAGAACAGTTTGCAAAGAGGTTTTGTTTTTTTGTTTTCTTTTTCCCTAGTCCACAGGTCAATAAAGGCATTAAAGCAATGTGGGGAAGCATAGATTTATATAGTATTAGTTTATTAGTTTCTGGATTATATTATTCTATACTGACATGTTATTTAGATTTAAGCATAAATGTACTTAAAATTCATTCAGTGGGAATTGGAAATTTTTGTAGTTCTTGTTGTTTAGGAAGGTCAATTTGTATTTCTTTTTTTTTTAATTTAATTTTATTATGTTAGTCACCATACAGTACATCATTAGTTTTTTTTTCTTTAAAGATTTTATTTATTTATTTATTTATTTGAGAGAGAGAGAGAGAGAAACAGCATGAGAGGGGAGAGGTTCAGAGGGAGAAGCAGGCTCCCCGCCGAGCCGGGAGCCTGATGAGGAACTCAATCCCAGGACTCCGGGCTCATGACCTGAGCCGAAGGCAGTTGCTCAACCAACTGAGCCACCCAGGCACCCACATCATTAGTTTTTGATGTAGTGATCCACGATTCATTGTATTTCTGATGCACAACTTTTGGATAACTGGTAACACAAGGTGTGATAGTTCACTGAAGTAGAATATGAAAAGGTTATTGAGCAAAATTCTAATGACATTTGATATCTAAGATTAAAAGTAAAAAGCTGTGGGTGCCTGGGGGCTCAGTCAGTTAAGCATCTGCCTTTGGCTCAGGTCATGATGGGATCAAGTCCCACATCGGGCTCCCTGCTCATGGGGAGTCTGCTTCTCTCTTTGCCCTTCCTCCCACTAGTTCTCTTAATCAATCTCTCTCTCTCTCTTTCTCTCTCAAATAAATAAATAATCTTAAAAAAAATAAAAGTAAAAACTGTAAGTAAGTAACTATATAGTTAACTGAAAACTTTTATGGTAATAAAATCAATAACTTATATACTAAGAAAATATTGATATTTTCTAAAACAGTGTTTGAGACATGTCTGCCACAATTCTTTCTCCTTTTTGGTACTTTTATTTAGCTTAAGTAGAATTTAGCTTAAGTAGAATTTAGCTTAAGTAGACTAGGACTAGAGAGAAGCATTCCTGAAATTGTCCATTTTTAGAAATTGGAGTTCAATGCCAGCAGGAATGAGCTTTAATTTAGCTGTCAATTATGGCAATTCCAACCCCTTCACCATTTGGTTCAAGAAAGGTCATCTTTGGGCCACTGAGACTCAAGAGGAATTTAGCTAGGGGCAACTTGGAAGAATGCTCTTCTAGGTATTATCCTGTATTGATGTGAATCCCAGACCTGATGCAGCCATCTTCATACAGTTCTGAGGAGTAAATAAATATAAGGGGAATTTGGATTAAGTTGGATTAAGTCCCATCCTACTGCTAAGCCTCCAGAATTAAGGAAATGATGTTTTTCCCTACACCAATTAGAGTTGAGCATTTAGTTACCTAAAGATAAATGCATCCTATCTGATAAGAATTCCTTTGTGACATGGTTTTTGTTAGCTCCAGTTTCCTAATTTGTAAAATGGGGATAATAGAATTATCCATTTTGGAAAGTCTTTAGAAGATTAAATGAGATAATGCATGTAAAATGTTTCAAGTGAGGTCTGGTACAGGGTAAATGCCCAATAAATGTTAACTAGTATTTTTATAATCGTCATTATGTTGTTATTTTGCTTTCAAAGTGGAGAAATTGTGCCACTATGTTTGTTAGAAACCAGATGGCTAGCTGTTTCTAGGAAATAAATGTACTCAAATGGGAAAAGGATGGAGAGATGATTTTCTTGTTTCCTGTGTGAGAAAGAATATTTTAAGGGGTTACTGGAAACAGTATAAGCCAATGTTTCTCTTAAAGAAAGCTATGATGGTGGAAGATTTTATTAACAGAAACCAGAATGACAGTGTTAAAATTGGATTTGCAAAATTTTTAGCATATAGTTTAGCGATTTCTCTTTTCTCATTGCTCAAAATTCTCCTATTATATAAACATTATAAACTCTAGGAAAAATAGATGCTATAGTGAGAGCTACACTCTTAACAGAGATGAGAACTGCAGGGAAGCCACACATGAGCTGAGTCCTTTCATTTTACTCAAGAGGGATTTTTCATCTATTTCTAAAGGTAATTGCATCTTATCCTCTTAACCTAGTTCATCAGTTTCCTAGTGGGGTATATTTTGTATCAGTTCTCTCTTGAGATAACTTGAGGTTTCCTCTTTCTTCCCGCTTTTTAAAAAAATAATAATTGAGTATCTTTCATCTTTATTTAACATAAAAGAAACCAAAGTGAAGAAATTATTTGGCTGGGCATCAGTGGTCTATAAATCATTGTATGGTATTACATTTTGGAAACACAAGTTAATGACACATCTCAAGGATGTACTTAAACAATTCACCTTTGAAGTTGGAAAAGGAACTAAAAGCCTTACTCCTCCATTTCTTTGTAAACTGAGTGTTGTTAATGGGTCTAGTTAATGCTTCCTTAGGTATAAGAAAAATCCAACTTTGAAATATCAAAGTTACCCACAGATGTTGTATTTTTGCATCAAAGAAGCTAACACAAAAGATGCATTGTTAATTGGATAATTTACTTGTTCTGAGTTTCCACATTCTTTCTCCCTACCTCTCCCAACTCATGTCTTCAAACATTCCCCTTCCATCTCCTCTGTTCCCCCCCCAAAAAACTTTCTACCTGGATATCCTAGCCCTATGGATTGGTGTTATTCCCCACTTGTAAGTAATGCTACATAGTGGACTGTATTATATCAGAAGGAAGTTTTATTAAATAAAGGAATAATTGTCAAATAACTTTTTTTAAAGGAGCTAAATGATATTTAGAAGTCTCTCAAAAATCTTTTTTTAAAAATTTTATTTATTTATTTGACTCAAAGAGAGAGAGAGTGCACAAGCATGGGGAGTGGCAGGCAGAGGGAGAGGGAGATGCAGACCACCACAGAGCAGGGGAGCCCGATGCGCAGGACTCGATCCCAGGACCCTGGGATCATGTCCTGAGCCAAAGGCAGTTGCTTAGCCAACTGAGCCACCCAGGCGCCCTCTCAATAAATCTTAATGACTGTCTTATCATGTAACTTGCAAGTCTGTGGTGTAGGATGTTTTAATGCCAGTGTTCCTTATGAACACTTAGTGCTTTCTTTGGGAGCGGTCTCTGTGTTGCTCTGTTTGGCAGAGGCACATTCTGTTCTACCCTCGTTCTGTATTAAACATGGAAGGCTCCCACAATTCTTTCCTTCTCTCAGCAATCACCCTGTCATTAAGAAAATAATACTAGTATCAACTGAGAATGATCGAGTGCTTGATATGGCCATTCGACAAGACTTTAATTTTGGGGCACCTGAGTATCTCAGTCGGTTAAGCGACTGCCTTTGGCTCAGGTCATGGTCCCAGGGTTCTGGGATCGAGCCCTGTGTTCAGCTCCCTGCTCAGCGGGGAGTCTGCTTCTCCCTCTCCTTCTGCCTGCCACTCCCTTGCTTGTGCTCACTCTTTTTCTCTCTCTCAAATAAATAAATAAAATCTTTAAAAAAAAAAGACTTTAATTTTATTTCATTTAATCCTTATCATAGCCTGTAAGGAAGACAGCATGATCATAAGCCCCATTTCACAGATTAGGGAACTGAAGCATAGGGAGGCAGAGCATCTTGCTAGAGGTTAAATTGCTGCTAAGTGTTTAAATTTAGGTGACATATTCAGTCTTTCTCCTGAGATAGTCCTCTTAGCCACCATAAGTCCCTGCCTGTGATTTCCACTTCTGTTTTCATCAGAGGATGGATTTTTTTTTTTTTAATTTAAGTAAAATTAGCATACAATGTTATATTAGTTTCAGGTTACAACATAGTGATTTGACAATTCTGTGCATTATTCAGTGCTCACCACGATGAGTGTAGTTATCATCTATAACCATGCAATATTATTGCAGTATTATTGACTATATTCTCTATGCTGTGCTTTTCTTCTCTGTGACTTATTTATTTTATACCTGGAAGTTTGAACCTCTTAATTCCCTTTATCTATTTTACCCATTCCCTCCACCCACCTCCCATCTGGCAACTATCAGTTTGTTCTCTGTGTTTAAGAGTCTGGTTTTGTTTGTTTATTCATTTGTTTTGTTTTTTTAGATTCTCTATATAAGTGAAATCATGTGGTATTTGTTTTTCTCTGACTTACTTCACTTAGTATTATACCCTCAAGATCCATTCATGTTGTTGCAAATGACAAGATCTCATTCTTTTTTTATGGCTGGGAAAATATATATGTATATTTTATACATATAAAAAATATATAATATATATATATGATAGACACCTGGGTTGT
Source organism: Mirounga leonina (assembly GCF_011800145.1). Taxonomy (NCBI): domain Eukaryota; kingdom Metazoa; phylum Chordata; class Mammalia; order Carnivora; family Phocidae; genus Mirounga; species Mirounga leonina. Next base: position 45,620,717 of record NW_023270389.1, read on the forward strand.
TTCTATATCTCGGCTATTGTAAATAATGTTGCAATAAACATAGGGGTACATATATTTTTTGAGTTAGTGTTTTTATTTTCTTTGGGTCCAGTAGTGGGATTACTGGATCATATGGTATTTCTGTTTTTAATTTTTTGAGGAACCTCCATACTGGTTTCCATAGTGGCTGCACCAGTTTGCATTCCCACCAACAGTGTAGGAGGGTTCTTTTTTCTTCACATCTTTCCCAACACTTGTTATTTCTTGTCTTTTGGGTACTAGCCATTCTGACTGGTATGAAGTGATAACTTACTGTGGTTTTGATTTGCTTTTCCCTGATGATTAGTGATGTTGACACTTTTTTTATGTACCCCTTGGCCATCTGTATATCTTCTTTGGAAAATTTTCTGTTCTGGTCCTCTGCCCATTCTTTAATTAGGTTATTTGTTGTTTTAGTGTTAAGTCATATAAGTTCTTTATATATTTTGGATATTAACCCCTTAAGGGGTTGTAGTTTTGTCAGGAAAGTTAGAAATTTCAGCCTCCTTAATTTGTTCAATGAATATTCGCTGTATTTGATGCCAGTCACCACACTAATCAGTGGTGACAGCAAAGGCCAACAAGATCCTGTCCCTGTCTTCACGGAGCCTAGAGGTAGGAGAGGGGATATAATGACAGTATAAGGTCATAGTAGCTCAATGAAGGCAACCCCAGCAACTCAAACAGTCAGAGACTTCACTCAAGGAGGACCATGGAGCTCATTGGAGACCAGAGTACACCCCGTGTTCCTCAGGATCCTAACTGCTGCCATGGCTGGTGAGAGTAGACAGGGGGTGTCTAATGCCAGACTCTCTGAGTCTGAACACAGTTCCACCACTCACTAGATTCATGACCCTGGGTAAGTTATTTACCTCCCCTCTGCTTTAGTCTCTTCATTGATAAGACAGGATAAATAATAGCACAAACCACAGAAGATTGAGCAAATTGGGAAGTTTCAGTAGTACAACTAGCACATAATAAGACTTTGAAAAAATATTACCTGTTTGTTTTTTTAATGTATATTTTTTCAAGTAATGAAACTGCAGATCCCATTTCCCCCTGCCCTTTCTATCTCTTAGCAATAGACTTGGGCATTTGATGTAAATTTACTATCCTTGGGGCACCTGGGTGGCACCTGGGTTAGGCCTCTGACTCTTGGTTTTGCTCAGGTCATGATCTCAGGGTCATGAGATTGAGCCCCCTGTTGGCTCTAAACTGGATGTGGAGCCTGTTTGGGATTTTCACTCTCCCCCTGCCCCTCCTCTCTTTCTTTCTCTCTAAAATATATACACATAAATCTTTTTAAAAAAATAAATTTACTGCCCTCTACTTTATCAGGGGCTGAAAAGACACTGAAATACCTTTTTCTTTCTTTGAATAAGTGGCAGAGAGGTGAAAGTCCAGGACATTAGGAACCTTGGGTCCAAACCCTCCTCCCTCCTGGGCAAAACTGTCCCAACACCTGCTAAGGTCTGCATGCTCTGGGATCTTATTATCAATTTTCTTACAACATCAAGGGAAGAGGGGAGGTCATCCCAGAATTTTTGCTCTAAGGAATAATACAAGAATGATGCCATCTATTATAGAGGCAGGGTGTTAGCAGTCATCTGGGCAGAAAATGGTTAGATAACTCACTCAACAGGGGCAAAGAGAGTTTAATGAATTACAGTTTAGCAAGATGTGGGTAGGGCTAAGGGCAGCCAACAGAGGATGCTGAAGCACCAAGAGTCCAGCAACAATGGAAGAGAGAGCTTGGGCCAACACCCAGGGAGACCAAGGGTGAGGGCTCATGAGTAGTGATGGCATGTGGTAGGCAAATTGCAGCCCAGAGGGATGGAGCCAGAGGAACAAATATCTATCCCCACTTTCTTCATCCCTTTCAATTCCTTATGATTTTCATGTCCAGGTGCCTTTTAATATTCCTCAATCTAACTGGAAGCTGAGAGACCAAGGAGCCCTATTGAAGTAGTTCATAAAGGTCAGTGAACCAGGGCACACAGCCTAACGGATAAGGGTAGAGAATGGATCTGGAGGGGCAAAATGAAACTATCCAGCACAAGCAGTATTGTGTGGTAGGTAGTCAAGGCTCTAGGCTCTAGGAACATGGCTGATATCCCAGCCATGCAACCTTGACAAGTTACCTGGTTTTTCTGTCTCTGTTTCCTCATCTGTAAAATGGAAAGAGTGATAGTTACCTCAGATGGCTGTTGTGTTTAGAACATATCAATAAATATTAACTGCTAATATTTTTATTTACTGATACGTTAGTCAAAATATTCCATCAGCCTCTTTTAGAATTTTCCCTAAAACAAAGAAATAGATATTAAGGGTCCATCTGTGACAAGATGGCCAAAGGCAGTATACTATAGTGGGAAATTCTGGGGCTTTAAAAATAGGGAGACCAGGGTTTGAATGACCTCTCTGTCTTTAGCTTTATGTAGCTTTGTATAAGTTCTCTGAGACTGTTTCTTCATGTGAAATCAGGCACATTAATTACTTCACAGGACTGTCACGAGGTTTAAATAAAATAAGGAATACCTATAGTATGCTGAATAGAGACCCAGGAGAATAGAAATCATCCAGCCTGAAGGTTCTTAGGAGAGGAATGGCTCCTTTGCCAAAGAGGGCACCTGTAGTTTTCCTTTGATTGTAGGTCCTGGGTGTACCCTTACCCTACAGAGTGCTCAGAAGGACAAAGGTATTTTGGTGAGCCCCAACTTTACAAATAAATGTCTGAAGGAGAATGGACTCAGGACTACTGTTGACTTTTGTATGATTCTCAGACTTTTACAATTTCCTTATATTTGTCATTTTTCTTATCTTCACATCACAATAAAATGTTAAAAGGTAAAGGGTTTAACTGCTTATTTTGTGAATATACTAACGTCAATACTAATCTTAATAATATAGGTAGCCTTACAGAATGCTTATTATGTTCCAGGTGCTAGGCTGAGTACATTTCTCTAAGCCTCACAGGCCTATGGGCAATAGAAATTTTTTAAACAATAAGTTAAGTATGTATTTTTTGTTTTAACTAAACAAATGGAAACATAAAGTACACATGGCTTCATTTAACCATATTAGTGACCAATAAAGCAGTACTACAACTACTATAATAAGCACTCTATGCAAAGGCCCAAAGAGAAAAAAATCTGTTCTCCTGCCAGTCATTCTAGAGTCAAATTGTGTAATTGCAGCTATAGAGAGGAGACAAAAGCAGACAGTATCCATGGGTGACACTAGGTGACACTTTTTCCCTGCAGAGAAAAAGAAGGGAGGTGATTTGGGTCTGAGAAGCATCCTAGAGTTGAGAAATAGTCAAGTTCCAGAAGTTCTTCTGGAGGAAAACAGAACACACAATCCTCTCTTCTGTCTGTAACAGTAATTGAGACTCTAAGGTAAAGAAAACACCTTTATTTTTTTTCCACTAAGGAATTTCCAGTGAGAAGTAGGAGTTGAACTCACTAGATGGCTTCAGTAGAAGTAGGTAAAGCCCAGGAAAATGAAGTGACAGTTTATTTAAATTTTGTTGAGGCATAATTGGCATAGAATACACTGAACATGTTTAAAGCATACCCATCTGATAAGTTATGACATCTGTAATCATCACCACAGTCAAGGTAAGAACATATCTGTCACCCTCAAAGGTTTTCTTGTATCTCTTGTCACTCCATCCTGCCCCTACTGTACCACCCATCCCTAGGCAACCACTGATCTTTTTATCACTATAGATTAGTTTGCATTTTAAAAAATGTTATATAAATGAAATCATACGGTATGTACCTCTTTTTGGTCTGGCTTATGCACTCAGAATAATTATTTTAAAGTTTGTCTATATTTTATTTTATTTTTAATTTATTTTTAAAGATCTTATTTATTTATTTGAGAGAGAGTGAGCACATGAATTGGGGGGAGGGGCATAGGAAGAGGGACAAGCAGACTTCCCCGCTCAGCGGGGAGCCCAATGCGGGGTTCAATCCCAGGACCCCAGGATCATGACCTGAACCAAAGGCAGATGCGTAACTGACTGAGCCACCCAGGCGCCCCAAGATTTACCTATATTTTAGTATTCAACAGTTCATTCTTGTTATTGCTGGGTAGTATTCTAATGTATGGATATAGCAAAGTTTGTTTATTCATTCACCTGGTAGTGGACATTTATATTGTTTCTAGCATTTGGCTATTACAAATAAAGCTGCTATAAATGTTCATGTACAAGTCTTTGCAAGGACATATGCTTTCATTTCTTTTGTATAAATTCCAAAGGGGAATGATTGGATCAGATAATAGTATGTGAAGTAACAGTCTTACACCCAATCCATAAAAAATTCTAACATCCTGGCAACAAAGAGCCTCATAGATGAGAGATTACTGGATATATTTCTCTTGCTAGTTTTATACTTATTTTCACTGGTTAATACTGATATTAGAAAGATTATAAACTTTGCTGGAGTGTGAAATCAGCAAAGCCCTTTCCTGCTGCTTTGGCCAAAGACCCCTTGTGACTAGAATTCAGACAAAGAGCTTTGTATATACAAGCTCAGTGATGAGACTCTGAAACCCAGAGTTTTGAACAATGAATACTCTGGAATGAAGTATCTGCCATTTTGTTTTTTCATCTTCTGAGTTTCACTCCAGACGTTATTTCAAAAACATAACCTTAGTGCTGACCTTGAAAATAAGTAGAAACGGGTGTTTCCTCTGAAATTTGAAAATGTATCAGAGACAAATATAACATTCTAGAAAGCTACAGGAAATGTTTGAAAACAATGCATAAATGTTTCCACTTATTCGTTCTTTGAATTCACCTAATTAAATGTTCAAAATGAAGTGGAGAACTCAGAGCTCAAACTTTAAAAAATGTGAAGTCTTTACATCCACAAACACATGAGAAATGAAATACTTATCTTAGTTCTAGTAGAATGCTTTCTTTCTTTATTATGCTAAGATTGACATGTTATCCTCATGAATGTGTGCTGGTAACTCTAATATTCCAGTCACATAGTTTACCGTATCACTCACACCTGGCAGTCACTAATTAGATCACTGAAACGGTGAAATGAAACCGTGTGTATTTTTTGTTTAGAATAAATAAAACAGAACATAATTATTGTTTAAAAATTATTTATCGCTCACAGACCTCTGAGCATTGAACAGTATTTTAAAATATCATTTACAGTGTGGATAGCGTGTAATATTCTTTGCAAGTGGAGAAAAAAAGATCACTCTTCTCAATAGCATCTTATTTAGGCAGAAATTACCAAGAGTCAAGCAGAGCCCTCCTGTCGTGTGAAAAAATGGGGAATGGGAAGTGGGGAATGTTTTGTTTAAAAGGATAAGCCTGTAAAAAATGAGAATGGCCATCTTCCATTTCGTGGTCTCATGTATTGGCTTGGGAACCTATTTGAAGGACTAATTACTAACTGTGACAGTATATTCTACGAAGGCAGTGGGAGTCACATCTATAAAACAAAACTCATTGTCTATGTAGGTTTCAATGTGAGAGTGTTGTCCCACAGTCCTTCATAAGATAATCATAATATTTGACCCCTGGTATCACTTGTCTATAAAATTTAGGAAACAGAATGGATATCACTTACTAAACCTTCTCCCTAATATACCAAAAAGGAGAAAGAGGTTTATATAAATGCCTGAAAGAATATTTCTGAAAATTAAATAAAGAAATGTTATTTAAGGGCAAATGGTAGCCATTAAGTTTCATGCAGTAAATAGAACCAGAACAACAGAAAAAGAAATAAACCTCTTTTCTTAGCTAACTCTATTTTGATTAGCTGAAAAAAGTTGATTTTGACTATGAGATGTCAGCTTTAATGGAGTCAGTCAATTACAAAAGTCTTAACTATCAAACCATTATAATGTCAATCTCAAAGTCTTTGAAAAATTTATTCAAATCCACACTGGCTTGAAATATGATTCATTTGAGCCATTTCAAGGGCTTGGTCTTTATTTTTGCTGGAGTTATGGTAGAAATTAAGGATCTGAATTGAAAGGAAAATGACCCAGGTGTTTGATATTTAAAACTGAAACAACTTCGTAGTCGCTGAAGTCACTGATCGTAATCTCTTTAATAGTTCACCTGTTGCGATCCACAAAGGAGCACAAAAGAATGAAGAACATCTGCAGTGTTGAAGCAAATAAAATTCTATTGAATTTTTATTTTCACAGAGCCTCAACAATTTGGATATTTCCTTTCATATTTTATCAATTTAAATTTTAAAGTTTTCTTTTAAAACTTTTTATTTAGGGGCGCCTGGGTGGCTCAGTTGGTTAAGCGACTGCCTTCGGCTCAGGTCATGATCCTGGAGTCCCGGGATCGAGTCCCGCATCCCGCTCCCTGCTCGGCGAGGAGCCTGCTTCTCCCTCTGACCCTCCCCCCTCTCATGTACTCTCTCTCATTCTCGCTCTCTCAAATGAATAAATAAATCGTTAAAAAAAAAACCAAAAAACTTTTTATGTAGAGAAGATATGTGTCTATGGTGAAATAAGCATGCCTTCCTCTCTCTCTCTCTCTCTCTCTACACACACACAACACACGCGCGTGCACACACACACACACGCCAGAGTATATTTGATTTTCTAGGAATTCAGAAAGAACAAGAGAACTAACACATTTAAGATGTTATATACCTGTTGTTTCAAACAATATTGTATTTTGTAAAGATTTTGTTTTATTTTATTTTTTTAAAGATTTTATTTATTTATTTGACAGAGACACAGCAAGAGAGGGAATACAAGCAGGCAGTGGGAGAGGGAGAACAGGCCTCCTGCCGAGCAGGGAGCCCAATGTGGGGCTCAATCCCAGGACCCTTGGATCATGACCTGAGCCGAAGGCAGATGCTTAATGACTGAGCCACCCAAGTGCCCCAATATTTTAAATCATTAGGAAAGCAATTCTATTTCACTACCTAATCTAGAAATTATTAAAGACATATATAACAAGAATATTTGGTTTGTAAAAATCAAGTGAGATCATGTGTCCAAAGCATTTTTAAAGGACCTAATTTTGAATCATGCGAAGAAGAATTTTGGAATCATAGTTTCTTCTTTCCCCAAAGACTTCTAAACATCTAGGCCAACTGGTCTAACCAACCAAGAGATTTGTGTACCCAGACGACCAAAGGTAGTCTTTTGTCTATCACAGAAGGGGGAAATATAAAAAGGTCTGACTACTACATCTTTTCTCCAGATCAAGAGGTCCCTACTAGTATTTTCATTTAATTATGATAATCTGGTTCAAGGTTAATTGTCTGCTGTTAATTTCTAGACATAGAAGAGCTTATATAATTTTAAAATTTTCTTTTCTCAATTGCCTATCCAGGAATTCTATATAATTACTATTATTCTGAAAGAAAAAGTCATAATTTTTGTACTAAACAGTAGATTCATATTATTTTAATGTTGCAAGAATGTACCTGCTTAATACCTTTGACAAAAATACTTATAACAATTAAAGTGGCTTAATACCTTTGGAGAACACATATGATTTGCTTTTTGAAAAGCAGTATCATATGACCTCACTGATATGAGGAATTCTTAATCTCAGGAAATAAACTGAGGGTTGCTGGAGTGGTGGGGGGTGGGAGGGATGGGGTGGCTGGGTGATAGACATTGGGGAGGGTATGTGCTATGGTGAGCGCTGTGAATTGTGTAAGACTGTTGAATCACAGACCTGTACCTCTGAAACAAATAATACATTATATGTTAAAAAAAAAAAAAAAAAGAAGAAGGTAGCAGGAGGGGAAGAATGAAGGGGGGGAAATCGGTGGGGGAGATGAACCATGAGATAGGATGGACTCTGAAAAACAAACTGAGGGTTCTAGAGGGGAGGGGGGCTGGGAGGATGGGTTAGCCTTGTGATGGGTATTAAAGAGGGCACATTCTGCATGGAGCACTGGGTGTTATATGCAAACAATGATGGAACACTACATCAAAAACTAATGATGTAATGTATGGTGATTAACATAACAATAAAAAATAAAAAAATACTAATGTAATGTGTGGTCATTAACATAACATAATAATAATAATAATAATAAAAAGAAAAGCAATTTAAGGGATTTCATATACAAAGAATGACAAAACTCAAGACCTTATTTTCGATATTTCTGTATAATACAAATCAACAGAGAACTTTGAAAACAGTAGGCATATCTAATGAAGTCGTAAGCAGTTCCATGAAGATATTAGGTTGTAAATGCCAAATACAAGTCATGATTTATCCTTATTTGTACTTGGTAAAAACATTCATTAGGGACAGCCTAACTTTTGCTTTTTATTCTGCAGTAGCAAAGAGGAGATGGAAGAGTTAAGAGTCAAAGTAAGGGAAGTTTTATTTAAGAAATTTATGACCTAGGGTAAATACATGAAAATGAGTGTCCATGCTTCCTATATTTTCCAAGTTTCTTTAGACATTCCTAAAATTAACCAACTGTAATATGGTGATAAATGGAAAATCTTTTGAGAGATGGTATGAACTACTTTTGAGAGCTCCCTTGTAACATTTTGGTCATGATTTGGCTTTGTGACAAAAATTACAAATGGCTTTTCTCTTTCTTGCTAAAGGCCCCAGGGAAAAAAGTGCCTTGAGGTCATTTACCATATAATTTAAACAGTTTAGGTGTAAGTGAATGAATAAAGAAAACCTGGAGAAAAAAATCTTTCCAAATTCTTAATTATAATTTTAAATAGGCACAAATAATGTATTTACATAAAAATATTGTTGGGTTATTTTATCATCTTTTTAAATTACGAACTTCAAAAAAAAGACATGGTAGGGTTAAATCATTTAAAATTTGGAAATTAGTTTCTGTGAATAGGAAGAAAGTTCAGGAATTAGTGAACCCGTTTATGAAAAGTTGGCCATTGTTCATTCAAATAATATTTACGAAATTAATAAATTAACTCAATAATATGATAAAGTTTAAATAATAAATTAATAAAAGCAAATAAAATTATTATTGCAAATGATGTTTATTAAAATTATGTATCTGGCAAGATATTTATTTACATATATATGCATATTTTAGAAAAAATGAAAGGTCATACCCAGATATGTTGATGGCAATCATTGAATAGTATAATTCTAGGTAATTTTAATATTTTTTTGTTTTATGTGCTTTATTTTTAAAATAATGTGTGTGTATTATTTTTAAAATAAAGGAAGAGTGAAGGCATTTTCACTAAAAAAAGAAAATTTCATTTGTTTTGTTTCTTAAATTCCACATATGAGTGAAATCATACGGTATTTGTCTTTCTCTGACTTATTTTGCTTAGCATAATCTTTTCTAGTTCCATCCATGTCGCTGCAAATGGCAAGATTTCATTGTTTTTTATGGCTGAGTAATATTCCGTTGTATATATTTATCATATCTTCTGTATCCATTCATCAGTCAGTGGTCACTTGGGCTGTTTCCATAATTTGGCTATTGTAGATAATGCTGTTATAAACAAATGAGCTAAGTGGGAAAAGAAAAAGAGAAAGGCAAATCAAGAAACAGACTCTTAAGTATAGAGAACAATTGATGGTCTTTTCTTCCTTTCTCTGCTTGGATCCTTTTCTCAATTCACTGGGATCTCTAATTTAATGTTTTTTCCTCCTGATAGCATTATTTAAATAACATTCCTCATTCTCTGTTCTATTTCCCATTATCCTATTTCATTTCTGATAACATTTCTCTCTGCCTAATATTATATTACATAGCTGTTGTATGCACATAATACACACATATGTACTCAATTAATAGTTATTAAATAAATGTTTGAATGAATCTCACTGATTTTCTTTTTACTCTGTGCAGATGATGTCCAAATCTCCAATCCAGACTGCCTCCCCAGCTTTTGTTCTATATTACAGCTCTCCTTAGTCATCTTAACCTTACTACATGGCCCATTTTAAGTCAGAATATTTCCACTAGATATGTTCATCTTTAGAGTTACCCTTTTCTCTTGATGTTACCACCTTTGTTGTAGTTACCTCAGGTTAAATGGCCTGAGTCAGTCGTCTTTAACACCTTCCCTTCTTTTGCTGTTCACATTCAGTTGGCTATTAAAATATTTTCCATTCTATTTTCATACTAGCCTCTCAGCCAACCTATCCTTTCCTCACCTAATGTCTCATTTAGTCTTTGGCCATATGGCATTTTTACTTGTCTCTCCACCATTCTCTCATTTATTTCTTTGTTTGTTGCTTTACTCACTCATTTATTCATTCAACAAACATTATTGAGGCCTACTATGATGTATTAGGCTTTAATGATTCAATATTGAGCAAAAATAGATAAGGAGCATGTTTTCATGATGCAGAAGGGTTGTAGAGGGAGCAACTGAGTAAGGACTAGAGGACTTGGAGTTTGTGGTAAGAAAATGAGATGTCCAGGGCGCCTGGGTGGCTCAGTTGGTTAAGCGACTGCCTTCGACTCAGGTCATGATCCTGGAGTCCCGGGATCGAGTCCCACATCGGGCTCCCTGCTCGGCAGGGAGCCTGCTTCTCCCTCTGACCCTCCCCTTTCTCATGTGCTCTCTGTCTCTCTCATTCTCTCTGTCTCAAATAAATAAATAAAATCTTCAAAAAAAAAAAAGAAAAGAAAAAAGAAAATGAGATGTCCAGACCAGACCTGGTTGATGGCAAGTTCCATAATGTGGCCATGGAAGGTTGTGACTGAAATGAAGCAATTATTAGGATTACAGGAGGTGAGAAGGTCAGGGTATTCAGAGGTTGGCAAATTGGATTAGTTGTCTGTGTGCAGGTGGAAATCACGGAGGAGACAATGAAACTTGGGATGGAGAGAAAGATAGTGGCCTGGGTACCATACATAATCTTCAGTAAATAAGGAACAGCAGCAACATAGCAAAAAAGATGGATGCTACAAATCTCAATGGAGCAGGGTTTTATTCAGGGTGGGGCAAGCAGTAGTGAGGCAAGAGAGGGCTGTCCCCCGTCCAATATCTAAGATATATGGGGTCACGAGAATGGGCAGCTTTCATTAAAGAGAGTTGTTGAAGAGACTAGCCCACATGAGAGACATATTTCCTTTGAGGCTAGGAAGTATCTTGAATTTTTGGTGAAACTGGGAGTAAGGGAGCCCAACAACAGAATGAAGATTTTAGAAATCACAGTGAAGAACTTTGGGCTAGAAAGATCAGTAAAAAATTAGGTTAATGGAGAGAAAGCACAGAACAGAATGGAGAAGAAAGTGCAAAAAAGAGATTGATAATTGCAGGTACTTTCATCCTAGAGGATCATCCAAGAGGATCATCCTAGTGTTTAATGTAGTTGTGAGTCATGATGAGTTCAGTTATAATGTACTTTTCTTAGTTTCTCTGGTGCATAGTGTTTTCTCCTCTGAGACTTTGGGTTGGCTGTTCCTTCCTCCCAGAAAACTTTCCAGACTCTGCACCAGTAACCAACCACCAACCCTCATCTTCATTTATCTGGCTAATTTCCACTCATCCTTTAATGTCAGGTTAGATGTGATTTTCCTCAGGACCCTCTCTGAATCCCCAAATCTGTGCCTGCCCTTTGTCCTTTTCTAATTGTATTATCATGTTGTATTATAGTAAGAGTAGATCTACCACAATAAGCTGTAAACTTCATATAAGCAAGAACTGCTTTTGTTTTTATATCTCTGCTACCTACTGGAGTGCCAAGCTTATAGTAAATTAATAGATCCTTAGTATCTGTTGAATGAATGAATGAATGAAAATTGAATATTAGAAAGAAGTTGGGATTTGGACTAGGAGAACTCAGCATTGATTTCCACATTCACATAAAATCTCAGGTCTGCTATTATTTGTTAATTATGGTAATCATAGAAAATTGAGAAAGAAAGGAATGGTCTTGCTAACAGTTTTACTATGCACAGGGAGGTCCTATATCAAAGTTTAGTGATGTCCTATGTAACCTGGGATGCTGATTCTAAATCAGAGTATGACCTAGAATTCAGGTACCCTGACTCAGGGTCCAGGGCTCCTTCTATTATTTCTTTTTGCCAAGAACGTGGAACTTTCTTTAATGGAATCTTGGGAGTGTGGGCAGGAAAAATAATATTTCCTCTATCCTTCTAAATCTAGGCTGGGAACAGGCAGACAAACAAGAGAAAAACAAACAAGTGTATGGGGCAACCCTCTCGGGTCCCCTCCCTCTTCGGGAGCTCTGTACTATGGCTCAATAAACTTTATACTGCTGCCCACCAAAAAAAAAAAAAAAACAAGCGTATGAACATGTATACCTTATGTATACATGAGAGATAACCAGAGGAAAAATTAGTAACTTAAAGGGTGGCTTAGAACTCAGGCTTAAATGCCATCTTTAGTTTAAGAAAAAGAAAAAAAGGTGTATATATAGGGGAGGCCAGTTTTGGAAAGATGATCAGGAAAAGCAGGGTTACCAAGGGTAAAATTTCTTATGCAGATTTAAGTCAGAGCCTTCTTCATTATAAAGATTCTCTTGTGATTCTTCCTGGTACAAGGAAGGGAGATACCCTCATAAATGGAGATTTCCTTTATAAATATAAATTTCCCTTATGAAAAGGTAGCTTCTACTCTGTTTTCAGAGCCTCTCTTGTATCTGCTGTCACAAAATAATCAGTGCAAAATAATCCTTATGGCAAAGAAGCTTATTTGTGCTGGGGAGCATATTCTCCCATTCTTCAGAAACCCTTCTGGACCCTTTCTTGATTCCTTTGAATTAGCCTGTTCATTGCCTGACATTGTCTTCTTTTTACATACACAGATTCAGTTGTTCGGATTGTTTTTGCCACTGAATATACTTTTCCCTCTGTTTTGGTATTCTTTGTTTCCTAAAGACTAATTTTTTTAAAAGTAAATATGCAGAGATATTTTAATGCTATTAGAAATCTGTTACATGGATTTAATTTTTACATAGTAATATTTATATAGCAAAGGTGGACCTTTTGTAGTGATATCTACATTAGCATATCTACATTAGCATAGTAATATCTACATTAGGAGACTACTACATAGCATAATAATATCTACATAGCATAGTTGTAGTAGGGGAAGTCATTGGATCAACTAGGAATGTCTAATACTTTACTCTTTTATGAAATAATACTGTCTTACACAATATATTTAAGTAAGCAAATAATGCCTAGGACCAATTTGATTTGCTAATAAATTTAATTCACTTTCATATCTTCTTTAGGAAATAAGTAACTTGTCTTGAATTTCAGGTATTTTGTAGAAGTAGAAATGTCACATGAATAGGTATTCTGATCCTGGCTTCTTTGATTTTTGATTTTTGTTTGTTTTACAATGTTCTCCATTTTTATTAGAAGTGTAGACTAGGATATAGTGCTCAGTACATGAATTTAGACAAATGTCATTTATGAATTCAGCCTACAGTATCAAACAGAATAATGTTTATTTGCAGATGAGGTTTCCAAAGTAAACACAATAGGAATAGCCAGGTTTTACAAAATAAAAACCAATTTGTACTTTTCCCCAAAACTTACCCTGAATATTTTTGCAGCTTCAAAAATATTTGGATAAGTCTTTTAGTATTTTTTCATTTCACTCACTCCTTATACTTCCTCTTTTAAATGAGGCCTGGAAGTTAAATTCAGAATTTCACAAGAGAACTGTTCTTTTAGAAATTTCTAGCCTTAACAGATGCAGAAAAGACTTGGAGCCTAGTCTTTTATTACATATTTGAAGGTTCGTCAGACGCAATGACTTTTTACTGAGAAGTTTAAACTTATTTTTGTTTTAGAAGATTAGTATTTAAATGTTATTTTAAAGGGCACATAAATTTACTTGGCTAGCTATATTGAACATAGAAGACTTTCCAAATATACATTGATTTATGCAACTGTGGAATGAAGCAAAGCTTACTCCCACCTGGAGAGACCCTATGAGCCTAGCTTCATTGTAATAAACTCTAATGGAAAATTTACAGTTTATTATTCCCCACCTGGAAGAACAATAAGCAACTAATGTATTGTCCTTGTGCCAAATTCAAAGAAATGAATCAGTTGTTTTTTGGTTATAATATTTTTTGATTATGCAGCTAAGTGGCTTTAAACTGTGCCTCATGGAGCTCATTTGGGATAGGTCTTGGGGGCTCCGAGGAGGACTCCATTTCTACTACTTTCTTCCTATTTTCTAAATTTATTTCTGCCTAAGATTTGATTTGACAGAAGTGTCCAGTTAAAAAAAAGACATTTGAAGAGCAATGATATGGGTTTTTATTTTCTAGTTTTACTGACATGTAATTGACATAATAACATTGTATTATCTTATGGTATATGACATTATTGTTTGATAAGTCTATATTGTAAAATGATCACCACAGTAAATTTACTTAACATCTATCACCTCACATAGTCACAATTTATTTTTCTTGTGATGAAAACCTTCCAGATCTCCTTTCTTAGCAACTTTCAAATATACAGTATGGTATAATTAACTATAATCAACCTGGTGTACATTACATTCCCAGAACTTATTTAATGATATATGTTGTTAATTGCCGCTGAAAAATGAAATTGTTTGGGATGTATTTATGTAAAGCCACAACTCTGGAAGTCACTACTTTCCCACTTCAGGAATTAGAGTATAAAGAATGATAAAAATAATATTTAGTTTTGGGGTTGAAATATTAACTGAAGTTTATTTTATGAATGTTTTATCTTTTCTGATGCCAATGTTAGCATCAGCTTGAGTCTTCAACCATAAGAAATAATTATTTATAATGTCAACTCTTCAAAGGTTATCAGAAGAAAATCTGTGCCCATATTTGGCAAAAATCAGGGGCTTAAAAAAAGAATGCTCTATTTATAGCTGGTGAAAGAGAGCATTTACAAAGATGTCGAAAGGTTGAGTCCTCCTTCTGCATAGCTGCCTCTTGAATCCTTGGGCCCACTTGAATTAATCGTTCTTTCCTTGATTTGATATTTTCCTGCTTCTCTGATCCTATTATATTGTTAGCCATGAGCTCTTAGGGGCAAGGGTTTTGTCTTAAACACTTAGCATCTTATCTTACTGTGATGTTCAATATGATTCTTTTTGAACAATGAATAAATGAGTGAATCACAGTGTATGTATATATATATATGTGTATACACACTTTTATATACATATAAATGCATATATATTCACAATTTTACCCCATATGAACACAAAAAAGCATGCTTATGACATATTTTTTTTGTATTCTTATGATACCAACCATATTTCTATACATATTATATATTCACATAATACTTTTTAACCAATATTGTTGATTTGGAGTTTGCATGAACTAAAATGCATCTATATTTAATGTATATTTTGATGAGTTTTTACAAATGTGTGCACCTCCACAATCATGATCTAGAACATTTCCACCACCCTTAAGCCTTTCCTATGTCCTATCCCAGTCAGTTCTTTTCCTTGCCTTTTAGCCTGTCAACTTTCCACCACTTGATTAGTCTAAAACTTCACATATGTGGAAACTTTTGTGTCTAGCTTTTTTCACTCAATTTAATGTTTTTTAGATTCATCCATGTTATGTGTATCATTAGTTCATCCCATTTTGTTTAGTGCATTTGATTTTATGGCTCTTCCACCATTTATTTAACCATTTCCCTGTTGTCAGGCAATTGGATATTTTCCAATGTTTGCTTACTTTGGTTAGCGCTGCTTTGAACATTGCTTTATGGTTCTTTGTGCAGACATATGTTTTCATTTCAAATAGCTGGGTCATATGCAAGTATACATTTTACTTTATAAAAAACTACTGGGCTATTTTCCAAATGATTGTACCATTTCACATTTACACTAGCAATGCATGAGTTCCAATTGATCCCCATTGTTGCTAACACTTGGTATTGTCAATCTCTTTAATTTTAGCCATTTTAATAGTAGTATTTTTATCTCATTGTGGTTTTAATTTTCATTCCCCTAACTAATGATGTTGAACATTTTTTTCATGAGATTATTAGCCACTTGTATTTATTCTTTTGTGACATGTCTGTTCAAATTTGTTGCCTATAATTTATCAGGCTGTCTTCCTTATTGATTTTTTAAAATTTTGTTAAGGGTTTTTCTACTTCATAAGGGGTATTATTCTTGTAATTTTTTTTTGCTGACTTTGAAATTAGGGTCTCAAAAAATAAGTTAGGAAGTACTTCCACTCCTATTTTCTTTCTTTTCTTTTTTTTAAGATTTTGTTTATAAGCAATCTCTACACATAACATGGGGCTTGAACTTACAATCCCGAGATCAGGAGTTGCACTCTCCCCTGACTGAGCCAGTCAGGTGCTCCTCCACTCTTATTTTCTAAGAGTTTGTAAAAAATTGATATATAGTTTTTTCTTATTTATTTAATAGTCATAACTGAAGCAAACTAGGCTTGGAGTTTTTGTGGGGGGAGTTGTTTTTTTTTTTAAGAGAGTGAGTGTGCGCATGAGTGGGGTGGGGAGGGGCAGAGGGGGAGAGAGAATGTTAAGCAGGCGCCACGCCCAGTGTGGAGCCTGAGGTGGGGCTCTATCTCATGACCCTGAGATCATGACCAGAGCCCAAATCAAGAGTCAGATGCTTAACCAACTGAGCCATCTGGGCGTCCCATGATTTTTAATTATGAATTCAGTTTCTTTAATAGACATGGGCCTATTCAGAGTTTTCATTTTTTCTTGAGTAAGTTTTGGTAATTATCTTTCAAAGACTGTCCATTTCACCTTAGTTATTAAATTTATTGATAAAGTTTTTTAATAATATTTCCTTATTATTCTTTTGTCTGGAGAATCAGTAAGGATGCCAGTTCTTTTATTTCTGATATTGGTTATGTTTGTCTTCTCTCTTGTCTGATCAGTCTGGCAAAAGGCTATCAAATTTTAAAATTAATTTTAAGGAAACAGTTGTGGGTTTTATTGATATCTTTGTCTCTCTTTCTCCCTTTCTCTTTTGTCTGTTTTATTGTTTTGTGTTTAACTTAACCTTCAATTTTCTGAAG
Organism: Mirounga leonina; assembly: GCF_011800145.1. Classification (NCBI taxonomy): domain Eukaryota; kingdom Metazoa; phylum Chordata; class Mammalia; order Carnivora; family Phocidae; genus Mirounga; species Mirounga leonina. The sequence continues at coordinate 45,637,707 of NW_023270389.1, forward strand.
GTAGGAATCTAGATCATTATTTTGTTTTGAGACTTTTAAATTTTTTTTAAAGATTTTATTTATTTATTTGACAGAGAGAAACACAGCAAGTGAGGGAACACAAGCAGGGGGAGTGGGAGAGGGAGAAGCAGGCTTCCCATGGAGCAGGGAGCCCGATGCGGGGCTCGATCCCAGGACCCTGGGATCATGACCTGAGCCGAAGGCAGATGCTTAATGACTGAGCCACCCAGGCGCCCCTCTTTTTAAGTTTTTTGACGTACTCATTTAATGCTATGAATTTTCCTGTAAGCACTGCTTTTGCTACACTTCAGGAATTAGAATCTATTGTGTTTTCATTTTTATTCAGTTTAAAATATTTTCTAATTTCTTTTGTGCTTTCTTCTTTGATCCATGAGGTATTTAGTATCATGTTGTTTCATTTCCAAGTACTTGGAAATATACTTTTCTCTTATGAATATCTAATATAATTCCATTATAGTCAAAGAACATGCTTTGTATGACTTTACTTTAAAATTGCTGAGACTTGTTTTATGGCTAAGCATAGATCCACATGCACTTGAGAATGTGTGTTTTTCTTTTGTCGGTTGAAGTGTTCTACAAATGTCAGTAGGTCTAATTTTTTCATAGTGTTTTTCAGATTTATATGCTTACTAATTTTGTGTCTATTTGTTCTAATCAAAAGAGAAATGCTAAAATTTAATTGTATGTAAATTTACCTACTGTCTTTTTAGTTATGTTATATCTTGCATCATGTATTTTGAGGTTCTATTATTGGGTGCATACATATGTAGAATTGTTATGTGTTTTTGTTGAATTGACCCTTTATCATTTTGAACTCTCTTTTTTATTTCTGGTAATATTCTTGTTCTGAAATCTAGTGTTTTTTTTTAATCTTAATAAAACAAATCCAGGTCATTCTTTTGCTCATCATCTATCTGCACCTTTATATTTAAAGTGTGTTTCTTGTAGACAGCATATGATTGGGTCTTCCTTTTTGTATCCTGAGTGATACTCTCTTTTTAAAAAAATTGGAGTATTTAGACCATAATGCTTAATGTAATTATCAATGCAAATGGGCTTAAATAGATCATTTTACTGTTTTTCTTCCATGTGTTCTTTGCTAAAATTTTTTCCTATTTTTTTCTGTTCACCTTTGCATTAATTGAACATATTTTGTCTCTCCTTTAATTTCCACTTACCAACTATAGCTCAGTGTTTTATGTTTATAGTGGTTGATTTAAGCCTTAATATCAATTTTAACTTATCACAATATACCTGCAGTAATATTTCACATATTATAAAAATAACTTTTACAACAGTATATTTTCATTTCCCTTTTATCCACTGAGCTATTGTCATCATTAATTTTTTCTGCATGCATTATGAAACTCATAGTACATTGCTATTCATGTATAATGTTTTAGATGGTCAATTATCTTTTAGATAAATTTTTAAAATAACATTTTATAATTATCCTTATGTTAAAGTTCTAGTTGCTTCAGCCTCTCCAAATTCAGATATCTGTTTCCTCAGCTCAATTTGATGTCCAGGCTGGAAATTGCCTCCAGCTGGAAGTCCTGGGCTCCTCTCATTTGTTTGTAATATCTTAAGGCTCACAATCTTTTTATTATTGGATTATGTTTTTTAAGAAGCTATTTTCTGTATTGTTTTAGTTGTTTTGGGGACGGTAATTCCCATCTTGGTACTCCCTCATGAAGCAAAATTGATTTGAAAGTGTCTGAAACAGGTTACTAAGCCAATCAATTAAACATTGTGTCTGTTTTGGAAAGCAGGTAGTGCTTTGCAGAGAATGTTTTATAGAGGACCCATGGGAGACCAAATGGAGGAAACTGCCAAGGGCATGATACCTCAGAATCAGAGCTGTTTAACTTTATCATATCATATAATGGTCATTCTGCAATGAACAGCATTCGTTATTTTAAAGGATTCAACAATACTGAGACAAATGCAAATCATTATGTATGAAGTGGTAAAATAGGCTAGTTATAAATAACAGAAAACCTAAAATCTTAAAATGTTATAAAGTTGTGCATTATGATTAAGAAGTAATATTATACTAATATGTCTTTAGAAATGGTTTATAATAATCAGTGGAAAAATACTGTCCTTGGACAAGCCTTTATTTTGTATTTTGTCTGGTAGTCATCCTTGTTTGACGCAAGAACTGTGAAAAACTTGAATTGCAGAGGAGCAAAAGTTATTAAAGAAATTACCAATTCATTATGTTAGACAAAATTTTTTTCATTATTAAGAGTGAAGATATATTACTAAGTGACTTTATAAATATAGAGATAATATATAGAAAAGGACAACAAACTCCTATAAGGAAGAATAAGAATTACCATCTTTTGCTTACATAATGACAGATAGACATAAAGACCATGATTATATGGTTTTTGAAAACCATTTAACAGCATTTACCACCATCTCTGTTGAGTTATAGACATGATCAAAGCAGAAAACTAGGTAATCGGATTCCATCTTTTTCTGAAATTATTATGCTCTATAAGTAAATAGTAAGTTTTTCATTGTTAGCTATGTTAAAAACTACCTTTTTACTTTTAAGTTGTGACCAAAGTTTTTCTTTTTTCTAAACTATCAGCATGATTAGACTACATGTCACCATATTAAAGGACTATGTTCCTATATTCAGTCCTCTAAATTAGGTCTCTTAAGGTTACAGGTTTAGCTTCTATTGCTCTGTTTCTAAGATTTATAAACACAAGTATATGTCTATAACTAGATGAACCAGAAGATTTTGAATGAGTAACACATTATTATCCCCTTTAATTATATCTACTCTGAGTACAGGAAGGGCAACAGCTAATCTTCTGTTGTTGGGGATATTTATTTCTCAGTGTAACTCTTTTTTATTCATCTTTATTATTTGCACAAAATATATTTTTAGAACAGACATGTGTTCAAGTTTCCAATCTTAAGTTAAATGTTTCATAAAAAAGAAGAGCATGCAGTTTCTTTTTAGGTAGCTGTACTCACTGTAACATCAAGTTTAATTTTACATATGGAATGCATCATAAATTTACATTGTGGAAATTTTTATTTAATGCACTTTGTTATATCAGCACGCCAGCCCAAATCTTCATCACCTCACACCTGTATTACTGCAGTAATTTCTTCTTTCTCTACTTCTAGTTTCCCCAATCCAGTCTAGTAAGATAAGCTTCCTCAAACATCACTGCAATCACTTCTGGCTCATGTTCTAAAACCCAACCCTTGCTGCCAGCTGAATGGTATCCAAATTGTTTTCATTGGAATCCCAACCCCTCTATAATCTGGTCTCACCTTGCCATCCAAATATGTCTCCAGATATTTCTTAATACTCCATTCCCCACTCTAATTAGGCTATCTCCCTTCTGCCTCCATACAGCATAGAGTACTTTGCTGCGTCTGCACTTCTGCTTCTAAAGCTTCTTGAACTTGAAATAACTTGACCTTCTAGCTTTTAACTTCTTTCCTTTCCACCTTTCAAGGACCCTCTTCTATCCCACCTAACACATGAATCCTTCCTGGAGTATACCTGCCATGTGGATGCTTTCCTGTTCTGACCGTCTGTAATACTTACCATCTGTTTTGGCACATTTCTCATCCATTATAAGAGGCACTTAAAAAAAAAAAAAAGCACCTTATATGTTTTAAATGGAATTTGTTTTGCAATCAGTGGCATGTCAAAGATTGATTAGAAGTGGTTTTTTTTTATTATTTCTAATTAGCACACAAAATAATAGTGAATCTTATATGGTATCTTAAGAGCTGGAAAAAAATCAGTGTATATATTATTACTTATTGTTTTTAATGGTTTCCTTTGTGTCTAGTGTATTGCCCAGCATTATTATAAATTTTGCTACTATGGGAATCTTTTATTTATTTATTTCTATCTTATGTCTTTTGAATACCCTATAATTCTAGGTGTATAGTTGGCTTCTTGAATTTAATTAGTGAAATTTTATTTCAGTTAAGGTTTACCTAATAAATATAATGAATATGCTTGGTTAGGAAAGTGCTTTTATGAGTAATTATTAATTTTTCTTTTAATTTAAACTTTTTATTGAAGTATTATATACATACGGAAAAGTGCACATAAGCATGCATTTTCACAAACTCAGTACACCCGGGATAACCAACACCAAGATTGAGAAACAAAACATTACCAGGCCCCCAAGAAACCTTTCTTCAGCCCACCTTCCAGTTACAGGTGTTACCCTTATTCTGTCCTCAAAAAGCATAGGTTAGTTTGGCAAATTTTGTCCTTTATATAAATGCAGTCAAACAGCGTGTGCACTTTAGTGTCTGTCTTCTTTTGTTCAAAAGTGTATTTGTGAGATTCTGCCACATCAGTGCCTGTAGATTATTCATTCTCATTCATATATTGAATTCCATTTTATGAATATACCACATTCTATTTATCCTTTCCATTGTTGATACATAGTTGGATAATTTCCAGTTTTCCAGTTTAATTTCCAGACATAGTGCTGCTCTGAACATTCTAGGATGTATCATTTGTTGTACGTATGTATTAATTTCTCTTGGTTAAATACCTAGGAGTGAGAATGCTGGGTTGCAGAATGTAAGTTCACCTTCAGTAGATGCCACCTGTTTCCATAGTTGGTTCAGTTTATACCCAACAATAATATATAAGAAAACAGTTGGTGTTTTCTGTCTTTTTCATTTTAGCCATTCTGGTAGATGTGTATGGTATCATTTTTTATTTTTTCGTAGCAATAAAAAAAGTGCTTCCAGCAAAATCTTTGGAGTTTCCTTCAGAAATATGGTGACAATTATTGAATATAAGCATGTTAGGTTTAAATATAAAGATTCACATGAAAACAATTACTGAAACTATAAACATTACTCATTTTGGATATTTACCTATCATCCAATGTCTGTAAGACTAATAGACATCATTTGGGGCTGTTTCTGGTGATACATTTCTGACATTTAACTATAATTATCTTTGTCCTTGTGGAAATTTCTTGACCATTTCATTTAGTCTCCAGAATTATCTGTTTGGTTCTCCTAACTTCTGAGTCAAGGATTAGTTACTCTAATTCCTGGGCATTGGGGACAATTTAATTAACATTTTGTTGATTACCTCCTTGGATTAATATAATCTGTTTTTTTTTGTTTGTTTACATATGTGTCTGATTAATACCAGCATTATTTATTGGGTAGATAAAGTTAGAAATAAAATGTTTGAGCTCCACTGATGCTATAACTGTTACTTATTATGAATATATGTTGCAAGTGAAAGCCGCCGTTTGAAATCTGTGCGTTAAATTTCTAATGAATTAATACTGCTTATTGATTTTTCATCTGTTACAAGGTATTTTGTGTGCTTAAAGTATTAGATAATTAGCCTGTAATTCCATTTCTCTACCCTGTGATTGCTGAGAGAAACACTGTGGTCATTTTTCTTGCCAATATTCTTTCCTATTCATGTTCAGGCCAAGACATTCGGTTTCTTACTGAATCATAAAGCCATATTTTTTATTTGCACTAAAATCAAAGATGCTGACTTCAGTATATTTACTAGAAGTTTGTACAGATTGTGTGGCTAATTACCATAAAAATCAATTATGACTTAGGAATGAGAAAGGTGTTCTCCCTCTATCGCAATGTTCCATTTGTAAACCAAGGCCTTAGAAAATAACCAAGGAATCAATGCAATAGTTTTTTGAAACCATGGTGAATTTCCAAGTATTTCTTTTTGTGGTATGGAAACTCAAAGTGCTGAGTTCAACCAGTCCATGACGGATTACATGTCAAGAGCCTCTTACTAAAAGAGCACATGTAAGACATTTCTTACATTGTCACTGAGTAACAAATATCTAGTCTTGGGATTTGCCTCTTTCCCTGGGAGGCTGGACATGGATTAGTTCATTACCTATAAATTGCTTCATTTAATCTGTCTCCTAACCCCAACCTTAAGTATTTATGATAATCTCATTTAATAATCAAAAAATGTGTTTCAGGACATGAAATCTAATTTCTTTTGTATTTTCAAATGTCTATTAGATACGTGAGTGTATAATAAGTTCTCATAATATATATTGAAATAAGAAGTGTATAAAATTAGGGCGCCTGGGTGGCTCAGTTGGTTAAGCGACTGCCTTCGGCTCAGGTCATGATCCTGGAGTCCCGGGATCGAGTCCCGCACCGGGCTCCCCACTCAGTGGGGAGTCTGCTTCTCCCTCTGACCCTCCCCCCTCATGTGCTCTCTCTCTCTCTCTCATTCTCCCTCTCAAATAAATAAAATCTTAAAAAAAAAAAAAGAAGTGTATAAAATTATATGTGGAGGGGCATGTGGGTGGCTCAGTCATTAAGCATCTGCCTTGGGCTCAGGTCATGATCCCAGGGTCCTGGGATCAAGCCCCGCATTGGGCTCCCTGCTCTGCGGGAACCTGCTTCTCCCCCTCCTACTCCCCCTGGTTGTGTTCCCTCTCTCGCTGTGTCCCTGTCAAATAAATAAATAAAATCTTTAAAAAAAACTATATGTGGAGTATAATCCTAATTATGTAAATAATAAATAAGCCTATGTGTAAGTGCACGCACACACACATACATACAAATATGGAAAGAAATACCAAAATACTGAGTCATTATTTAAAGGCAGTACAATAGTGGGTGTTATTTATTTTCTTCTTATATGATTGACTCTTTTCCAATAGCATATGTTACTGTATGATAAGAAAAAGTTTCAATATAAAACTTGAAAACAAGAATGTAATATAAAATTATTTATGTTAGATACAGAAACAGCAAGACTTTTAGAACTGATCCCTCAAGACTTTTGGTCAAATTGAATTTTAGTATTATGCAATTGATAGAGACCAGGTTTATTCTAATTGTTCAATACATAAATCACTTTAATAGTCATGAACAGAACAGTTTTATAGTCATTCTGTTCTAGTAAAGGGATCCAAAACTAATTAGCTTACCTACTCTTTGAATTGATAAGTACACTATAACTTGAGTTTTTTCTCATTCTTTATAATAAAAAGTAATCTTTTATAATTGATATAACATTTTGTCTTTGTAGTAAATTTTAAATATACTTTCATGTTGTTTTAGTTTTCCTTTTTCCTTTTACTAGTTGAAGTATTCACCTTTTGATGTGATGCCTCTTGAACCATACTTTCCTTTAAAATTTCTGATCATAGTTAAAGAACATCATCATTCTTGTTTCTCAAGCCAGAAATCTGAGTCATTCCAGACCTTCCTTCTTTTTCATGTCTCACATTAAATTGCCACTTAGGTAATGTTGAACCTACGTTATCTTTGGCACCTATTTCCTCTCCTTCCTTCCCACTATCTATTGGTTGTTCATTATTTTTTGACTAGTCTATTTTAACTGCCACATTGCTGATCCCTCTGTTTCCAGTATTCCCTGACCCTCCCAATTCATACTCCATATTTTTCCAGTAAAGTCCATCTTACATATAAACTTAATTGTGGGGGCGCCTGGGTGGCTCAGATGGTTAAGCGTCTGCCTTCGGCTCAGGTCATGATCCCAGGGTCCTGGAATCGAGTCTCGCGTCGGGCTCCCTGCTCCTTGGGAGCCTGCTTCTCCCTCTGCCTCTCTCTCTCTGTCTCTCATGAATAAACAAATAAAATCTTAAAAAAAAACAAAAATAAAAACAAAACAAAACAAAAAAAACTTAATTGTGATCCTCTGGGGGCGCCTGGGTGGCTCAGTCATTAAGCGTCTGCCTTTGGCTCAGGTCATGATCCCAGGGTCCTGGGATCGAGCCCCACATCGGGCTCCTTGCTCCGCAGGAGGCCTGCTTCTCCCTCTCCCACTCCCCCTGCTTGTGTTCCCTCTCTCGTTGTGTCTCTCTGTCAAAGAAATAAATAAAATCTTAAAAAAAATTGTGATCCTCTGTTCTAACTTCCTTCTGTGATTTCCACAGATCTTCAGGGTAAGGTCTGGCATCTAGCATGGCATGTAAGGACTTCTATGTTCTTCTCGGTCCTCCCCCCCTTTCTCTCTTACCACTTTGTATGCACACCAGCCACCACACACTTTTATATCTCTCAGATATGTCATGTTGTATCTTACCTCTGTGCCTTCAAACTTGTTTTTCCTTCTGTCCCGAATGCTCTCCTTCTGCTTGTTCATTTGATTCCTGCTCATCCTTCAAAACCCATCTCAAGTATGGGTGGCCACCTTTCCAGACAAACCCAGTTAATCATCGGTGTAATCATACCTGACATACACTTTTATTATTGTACCTCTTAGAGTCCTGTTATTATTTATTCACATGTTTATTTTCTCCACTAGACTATGAATCCCCCCATCAAGAGTATATTCATTCTTGACCGCTGGTGACTCTCTATACCATGGGATCATGCCTCTGTTTTCTGCCTGGCTTTTAAAAGATAAGGTCCCCATTTTTATATTTAACTAATTTCCTCTCCTCCAAGGTATATGCATTCACTTTTCCTTTTTATAGGTGTTGAAGATTGCAGAACAGTACTCATTCACCCTCCCTACCTACTCCTCAGTTAATTCTGTAACCTGGGAAAAATATGCAGTTTTTGTTCAATAAGGATCATAATAGTATTATTTATGGGAAAACTGAATGAGAAATGAGAAAAGAGCCTTCTACTCTCGTTTCATATTTACTCCACACCCAGTCACAGACCCAGTTGACTGGTCTTCAAGCAGAAAGAAATCTGACATTGATGACTGCCATTTGATTGGTGTGGTAAGTGGGCAGGGACATTGCAATTAATGTGCCCCTCAAAGAATGGGAGTGGAGGCAAGATTACAGTGAAGGTAACATAACTTAAGTCTAAGGGACTTTGTTTTGTATGAACCCCTTCCAAGGCTCTGGAAAATGAGCTGAAATGCTTTCACAGAGTTAAAAAGGTGTGCGGAACAGAGTTGCAAAAATAAGGTACTTAAACTGTGATTGGTTAAGACTGCCATATCCTTCAACCCTGACTTCCCCTTTGACACATGTGCCCTTGTTTGCACTAACATTGGGGTGATCTTGACTATTTTTTTAGATCCATAGCTCTAGCAATGCTACAAGAACCAAGTGTGTCAGTGTATCAAGTTGAATTTTTAAAGCATGCCAGCTAAGAATTTAAAAATGCCTTTCGATAAACAGTGTTAGAGAAAAGATTGAATTATCATTCTGTTCTCTTTATAGAAAATACTACACATTTTTTTGTTATGGGAATAGACATTCAAAGAATATCAGTCAAAAAATGCAGGGGACAAAATATCATAGACTCTTGTTAGTTAACAGTAACAAAATTGTTATTAATTTCTAGATTTGTCAGGTTTTAATAATTTGAAAAGTGTATGTCTTATTTTTTATTGCAGGTAACTATTTTTGTTCCAACTTTTATAGTTGTGACTTTGTATTTTTTTTTCTTAAGTGGGGCCCCCAAACTGAATAAGCTTTAGGCCAAATTTGTCCCTAAATAGGAGGTTTTTGGGGAAACATCAGTGTTCTGTTATCTTTTGCTGAAGGTTCTTTCCATTGCTCCTCAGTCAGAAACTCAGAACTGTACCCCCAGCTCAAAAACATGAATTTATTAGGGGTGAAACAGAGAGGATGTTACCCTAGTTTATGATAGTAAATGCCAAATATGTGTGTTCTCTAGTTGCTTAAACTCTGGCCTTGTAGAACTAACATAGGCAGGAAGCATACTTTCACCCTTGTGTATCTAGTATAGAACTACTATTTGGTAGCATGATTGTACTTAAATGTTTATTGACTTAATATAAAATCCCTTTTCAGGCCATAAGTCAGTTTTATTCTTTCTTCAGTTGTTAATATACTGTGATAATTAGGTTTAAAATAAACAAGAGATAGTATTTAGTCCAAAGACCCTAATAGCCTATGGGTTGGATGCTTTTTCTTTTTCCCTTTCTCCCCCTTCCCATTATTTCCTACCCACACCCCAGAGTGTTGAAATTGTTCTCCTGCCTCTGTTTTGCCTTTATTCCTTTACTTTGTAATCTATTCTTTTTCAGACTAGAGTACCTCTTGGTATCCTGATGGGTCTTTCTCTGACTTAATCCATTGCTTTCATTTACTTCCCAAATTCGATTCTTGCTTTACTTTTCTCTTTTACACTTAGGACCTCCTAAGATTTGTACAGTTGTTTCCAATGGCCATCTCTGGAGTGATGATTTTGTTGTAAGAGCTAATAAAGTTTTACTGTAATTTAAAAGGGAGACTGAAGATGTTTGGCAAGTGCTGAATATCCACCTATATTATTGCTAACGTTACCAGGAAAATCTAGGCTATCTTGTAAATTGAAGGGTCCTTGCTAAAGATTAGAGGGAATCTGGAAGGAGTTAGTGTTACTGAAGTTTTCATGCATGGTGCCAGATTTAAAAAGCTGTATAATGTTGAAGTTTTACCATGTCTATAAAGCATTTCCCAATAATTTTAGTCCACATTGATGGCTCCTCTTCCTGACTGCTTAAAGCACACATTGTTACTAGTATTTATGCCCTGTGAAACTTTGAGTAATTGGACCTTTAAAATCCCAGTTTATCTCCTCATTGTATGTACGTAAAGCTCTACTGTATGACATTTGAATGTATAAACTTCCTAAAGCTTTGTTTTTGAGTTTGTTATTAATTCTTAGGAGGGTGTTTGGGAATATGGAAAATATGATGAGATCTTGAGAACTTTAGTTTAAAATCAACACATAAATAGAGCAGAGATATGCAAAAGGCCTCTTTTAGTGACATATGGCCTGGGGTCAATGAAGCTTGCCTATAACTTGACTGAATGCTAAAATATCTAAATAATATATAAATCAGGATGGGTGCTAATCAACATGGCAGCATAGAGACAGTTAAGTCATTGAGGGAAATGTTTACAGTGTTCACCCAAGTTCTGTCAAAAAATGAGGGATCTTCAGCCAGCTGAGTTAGGATCTATTTGGTCCAAGGTAGTTGTGATTAAGGAAGAAAAGAACTGTAGTCTATGGCCTATAAGCTTTTTCTATCTCACTGAGAAGAGCATTGGTATTGTGAGATTAATCAGCCAAGTGCTATTAAATGTTTAATACATCTAAATCACTTCCCCTGTCTTTTTCCCCAAACTCAACAAGCACATGACAGTATGGTGGATTTACAATTTAAGTGTGTGTGGAGGATGTCATTTTAAACCAGGGCATAATTTGAAAATTGCATAGAGTCAAAATTATGCTTGAAATCCATTCAGTCACTTCTAAATTACTAGGACATAGACCCTTAGAAGCTCAAAATCTAATTTATTTTTTTTCCTCTCTCCCCTTCTCTCTCCTTTCCTCTTTCCTTTTCTCCCTCCCTCCCTCCCTTCCTTTCCTTTCTCCTTCCTCCCTCCCCCTCTCTCTTTTCTTACCTGGGTCATTTGGAATCTAAGATTTCTTTCAAAGGTAGGAATATGAGGGGGTGATGGGCACCTAAAGAACTTCATCCTATATTATAATCTTACATTGGTTAGTAGTATGAGATTTAGGGTTCTTTGCCTTTTTTGGGAATCTTATATCTTATATTTACTGGCAATGTGTTACATGGTATAAAATGTAAATATTTAGAGGTTATGGAAAACATTTGAAGTAAAATTTGTAAAGTTCTTAGTATAGGGCTTCGCATGTAAGTGCTTTTTAAATGGTAGCCATCACAAAATACGTACATACATGCTTCCATACATACATACATACATACATACATACATACATAAAATGGTAGCAATCAAAACAAGCATACAGGTATGATTTGGAGCCCAGAATAAGTCTGCCTCTAGAAGCCAGTAGAGAAGTCATGTGGTCATAAAGTGTTCTGATTCCTCCTTGTAAATATGTGAGTTGGCATTATCAGTCTTGGGGGTTCAATATATGTATGTCTGCCCCAAAGAAGTAAGTTCTCTACCCCAAAGTGGTTTAGTCCCAGTTGAAATTAGGTTCCTGAATTTAAGAACCAGATCTTAGATCCTAGTAAATTCTTCTTGGGAATAAATTCTATATTTTGAAGTTTTCTGGAAAAGATCTTGCTAATTTTCATTAGGTGTTTGTTGTAAGGGACTAATAGGATTTTTACATGTCAAGTAGAAACCAGACGATCTTGTATTTTAGCTTTCTTCCAGTAAAATGGAGGTGGGGGGTAGATCAGGGCACGTAAATACCTACTGTTCTTAGTTGTTATAAATTAAAATTTGCTCTAGTACTTGGAAATACTTTAGCTCATAGTCTCTTCTCTTAGTTATTTAATGACTATTAAAATAAAACACTTGAAAAGAGCTTATAGCCCATTTATGAAATACAGAATTTCTTTGTAGTGTGAATTATTTCATACACTAATTTATCTATTTTAAGTAAGATGTTCAGATACTTCAAAAAAATTTTTTTGTTTAGTAATGTAAAAAAGACTGTTCTGTAGAAGAGACCATACCTCTGTAAAGTTGTTTTTAAAACTCTCCTCCTATCTCCCTTTGAGAATCTGGTTAAATTATGAATCTTCCTCCCATGTATTATGTCCACATACTTATATAATTCTGCATATCTATTCAAGTAAAATGCTAACTTTAATAGTACTCAAGTATCTCTTTAATTAGGGTGTTTTTGTTACTCAGAAAGAGCTTGGAGTAAGTTTGGACTTTTTCCTGCTTTGGTGTAGCCAGGAGTGAGACCACAACTAGTCTATGTATATAGGCATACATACATTTATGTATGTATGTACAGATACAGCATGTATGTCTGTACACAAAGACATGTATTTATGTACTTATGTATTTTTATAATATCTTTAGCTTTAATAACTAGGAAGAGTTTTAATGAGAGACTTGAATTCACTGAGGTTTTTCCATTCTAAAATAGATAGGTATTTAGTAGAGGAAAAAAATGAAACAAACAAACCAAAAGACCCAGGCAAACATAAAATGATTCAAAGGGAGACATGAATGAAAAAATCAATCTTTTATTTATTTTTTTAGCTTTATTGCGGTATAATTGAGAAATAAAACTGTAGGATATGTAAAGTGTAAATTGTGATGACATGATATACATAAACATTGTGAAAAGACATTCATCAACTCACAAATTTATCTTTTTAAAAATTATTATTATTATTATTATATATTATTATTTGGTGAGAACATTTAAGTTCTACTCTTTTAGTAAATTTCAATTATATAATATAGTGTTATCAGCATGGTATAAGTCCTATGTGGAATCCAAAAAAAAAGAAGAAGAAGAAAAGTCACACTCATAGAGACAGAGAGTAGAAGAGTGGTTTCCAGGGCTGGAGAGTGTGGGAAATAGGGAGAGGTTGGTAAATGGATACACATCTTCAGCTAGAAGATGAATAAGGTCTGTGGATCTAATGTATAAAAGTCTATCTTTTGTATTTTTATTATTTTAAAGTGTATTTTCTGGCAAACTAAATTTCCTCAGTCATTTGTAACACATTGAAGTTGTGACAGATAAGAATTTTATGAAGATAAACTAATGAAATATACTTTGACACTTTAAAATAACCAGCAGGAATGATTTCACCCTTCAAAAATGTCTGAAGTGTGCTCTTATTTTTTCAGCTGTTGCACATTAGAGAACTTGCATCATGTTGAAGGTGTGGTAGTTTTACAAATACTTTTGGTGTTCATAGAGTTGAAAGTTGAGGGTCGCTTTTGTCATCAGTTCTTTGTAGTGTCCCCACTGAACCCAAACTTCCTAGTACTGTTCCCATTTTGAACCCTTCCCCCAACCCATACTCTCTGTATGACTTGGGTAAAATTTTCATTCCACCAGAAATTCTTTAAAAAAAAACAACCTTATAATACAAATTATTCCTTATTTTGCATACCTTTAGCATGAGCGTTGTAGAGACCTGTCCTATGAATCACCAATCACACTTGTTTATGAGCCCTTACTGTTAGAAAAGCTCACTGTACAATTTTCCAAATTAAGTAAGTATTAGGTACACAAAAAGTAATACAAATGGATATTATCAACAAAAGACCTTTTCAGGAAAACTCAAAGTGTGACATCTCAAAGTGATTTGCTAAAATTTGCAAACTGTGAAATTGGGTTTGTCAGCACTCTGTGAGTGGACCCGTCCTCAGGAAGAGACTCACATTAACCAAACTCATAGCGGTTTTGTATAAAATCAGAATGCCAACTCATTCATCTGTGATGAGAAATCTAATTGCCATAAGTCTAGAACACTTGTATTGACGTGGCTAGTGCATTCACTCCCTGCAGGCACATATACAAGGGGGGCAGATTATCATCTGAAGGTTTCCTGGAATCAGAACAAGGGGAAATTTGTTCCAAGGCTCTATTCCAAGCCATTATGCATGGATATCTAAGCTTCTTATCACAGGATGATGTATTTCCTCCTTTGTTTAAGTTCTTGGTGGGAAGGAGCTGCAAGGGAAATGTCATGACTTTAAATTCCATGATATCTCCTATCTGAATCTCTCAAGTGAACTCCAATTCCATATATCCAACCACCTCCTTCATACTTCCACCTGGATATCTAATAAATAGATGTCTTAAATTTAGCATGCCCAAGCTTAGAGCTTTCATCTCATGGTCATTCCACCACCCCATTAAATCAACTCTCTCTGCAGTCTTCTCAGTCTCAGTGTTCAGGAAACTTTGTCAAGCCTGACCTCAGTAAACATCCAGAACTGGTCACTTCTCATTGCGCCACTGCCAAAACCCTGGTCTGGGTCAGTCTGGGTCATCTCCCACCCAAATTATTGCAGTGTTCATATCTGATCTCCTTGCTTCTGTCCTTGCATCCCCTAGAGTCTTATTTCAACACAGAGGCTGGAGAGATCTTTTTTTTTTTTTTAAGGTTTTATTTATTTATTTGACAGAGAGAGACACAGTGAGAGAGGAAACACAAGCAGGGGGAGTGGGAGAGGGAGAAGCAGGCTCCCCGCAGAGCAGGGAGCCCGATGCAGGACTCGATCCCAGGACCCTGGGATCATGACCTGAGCTGAAGGCAGTCGCTTAACCAACTGAGCCACCCAGGCGCCCTGGAGAGATCTTTTTAACACATGTCCTATCACGTAACTCCTGAGCTATCAAGGCTTAGCTCAAATCTGCTGTCCAAACACAGGAATATGTAGGCTCACAGTACTATATACTTACTCTTGAAATGAGAGTGAGCAGCATAGTTTACATGACCACATACCTGTTGTATAATTGGGAGTTCTCTGAATTAATGTCTGTGTAGAATACAGCATTTCTTAAAGGGAAAGTAATAAAATGTGCTATTTTGAAGCTTATGTGTATTATTAATACTCAACAATAAGAAGGGCAGTTGTTTAGATTTCAGACCAACAAAGATTTTTTTCAAGGAGGAATCTTTGACATTGTTTACTATGACTCAGAGATATTAAAAAAATAGACCAACTTTTAGTAAGTTTTATTATTGTTTTCTCACAGACCGTACACCTCTTTATTGCCTGCATCCAGGGTGACTGCTGACATTGCCAGTCTTTAGTATACTCTTGGCTTGGGCTTTATCCTGGATGTAACTGGGAATCATTAAAACTTTTTGAGTAGACAAGTGCATCACAGTAAGAGCTAGTTAATTTGTTTTTAATGTCTGTCCCATTTCTCCAACTAGATTGTCATGTCTTAGAAGGCAGGAAATGTGTTTCTATTTCTTTGGTATTCTTTATAATATCCTGTACTACCCTTTATATTCAGTAGGTGCTCAATAACTACTTGTTGACTCTAAGAATATTCTGAATTATGGGCTCCATGCTATACTGCAGAGTAGAAATGTACTTGGACTTTGGGGTGGGGGGGAGAGGCTCTCCTGGTTATCCAGAGGATCATCTCTCTCTTAGCCAGAGCAGAGTTGAATGAAACCTGCCTCTGCCATTACGTAGGGTCTACCACAAAAATATAGCAAGTCTTTCTCACATAAAATACAATATAGATTTAAAGACTTTACTATTTTGATATAATTTAATTCTTGATAATTTGTTGCCCAGTGATGATAAAAACATACAGCTAATCAGATCACTGATTTGCTTGCCACTTCTCATTAAAAACACTTGCATTGATTTTTGTTTTTCACTAGCTTTATTTCTGATTTATTCTTGAAAACTGCCTTTTTTTTCTTTATTATACTTTAGAAATGTACAAGATTACTGGGATCAAAAGGCCAGCCCTGCTTCTTTCTAGTTGTGTGACTTAGAAACTTTGGGATGTATGCTTCCATTTTTTTTTTCATCTATAAAATGGAGATAACCATAGCTGTGTCAAAGACTTGTTACAAAGTTGTTGCATCTGGCATGTAATAAGCACTGTAAAAGTGCTTGCTATTATTAGTAGTAATGTTACACAAATCTTTTTTAGAATAGGTTCTGATTATTAGATGGGTACATTTACACGTAACTCAGCCTTTTACATTGCTCTTGCTTTATTGAATTCATCTTCTGACTAATTTTCTACCATTACTGAACGTGACAATCTGCATCCAGTGCTACTGAGAAGCATACATCTGGGCATTTAAATAGGAAAAAACTAACTTAGTTTTAGAGATTTCTCCATTGCATTTTTAAACCCCAAGCTAACTACCCAAATAAAGAAATAAAAACTAAATAAAGCCTGGTGCTCACATTTACGACCACACATGCAAGTTGTACCCTATTCAACTTCAATATTGAAAATTCAGTGCTGAGAGAGGGTTTGTCACAAATGAATACAGAGCCCAAATGCTACCTTTTCACACACTCTTAACTCTAAATGGAAAGATCTGACATACAATTAATTTCTTCTTCACTTTCTACCTCCCTCTTTCCCCTTTTCCCTCTTTCTCATGAATTATTTATTAGGAATTTACTACATCGCATGCACTATATTAGCTTCAAGAGATATAGTAGTGAACATGTCTGCCATGGTCAGTGTTCTCTCTCATGGGACTTAGAGTTTAGTAGGTAAGAAAATTATAAACAACAACAACATTACAAATATATGCATAATTTAATTACAAACTGTGTCTAACACTTTACCATATTTCCATTTTTCCAATGAATGGAGAAAAGATATTCTGGGGAAATCCATTTGGATGTAATTCATTACATTAAAAATATCCTTCCAAATTGAGTCAGAATTGAAAAAGAATAAAATACCTAGGAATAAATTTAACCAAGGAGGTAAAAGAACTGTACACTAAAAACTGTAAGACTTTGATGAAATTACAAATAAATGGAAAGATATTTCCTGCTCATAGGTTGGAAGAATTAATATTATTAAAATGTCCATACTGCCCAAAGCAATCTACAGATTAAAAGCAATTCCTGTCAAAATTCCAATGGTATTTTTCACAGAAATAGAATAAATAATCCTAAGATTTGTATAGAATCACAAAAGACCCCAACTAGCCAAAGTGATCTTGAGAAAGAAGAACAAGCCCGATTTCCTGATTTCAAACTATATTACAAAGCTATAGTAATCAAAGCAGTATGGTATTGGCACAAAACAGATACTTAGATAAATGGAACAGAATAGAGAGCCCAGAAATTAAATAAATAAATAAATAAATAAATAAATAAATAAATATATATATATATATACACACACCATTAATTTACGATAAAGGAGCCAAGAATATACAATGGGGAAAAGATAGGCTCTTCAATAAATGATGTTGGGAAAATTGGACAGTCACATATAAAAGAACGAAACTGGACCACTATCTTATACCATACACAAAAACTAACTTAAAATGGAGTAAAAACTCAGATGTGAGACATGAAACCATATGACCCCTAGAAGAAAACATAGGTAGTATGCTCCTTGACATTGGCCCTGGTGATGATTTTTTGGATTTGACAGCCAAAGCAAAGGCAACAAAAGCAAAAAATAGGCTGCTGGGACTATATCAAAATAAAAAGCTTCTGCACAACAAAGGGAACCAACAGCAAAATGAAAAGGCAAACCTATGAAATGGGAAAAGATAGTTGCAAATCATATATCTGGTAAAGGACTAATATCCAAAATATATAAATAACTAATGCAATTCAATTGAAAAAAACCAAACAACTTACTAAAAATGGGCACAGGATCTGAATAGACATTTTTCCAAGGAAAACATACAGATGGTCAACAGGTATATAGAAAGATGTTCAACATCACTAATCATCAGGAAAGTGCAAATCAAAACCACTATAAGATTCTATCTCACACTTGTTAGAATGGCTCTTACCAAAAAGACAAGAAATAACAAGTATTGGCAATGATGTGGAGAAAAGGGAAAATGATGTGCACTGTTGGGGGGGAATGTAAATTGATGCAGCCCCTATGGAAAATAGTATGGAGGTTCCTCAAAAAATGCAAAATAGAACTATCATATGATCTATTGATTCCACTTCTAAGTTTTTATCCAAAGAAAATGAAAACAATAACTTGAAAAGATATATGCACCTCCATGTTCATTGCAATATTATTTGCAATAGCCAAGACATGGAAGTAACGTGAGTTTTCATTGACAGATGAATGAATAAAGAAGATGTGGTATGGGGCGCCTGGGTGGCTCAGATGGTTAAGCGTCTGCCTTCGGCTCAGGTCATGATCTCAGGGTCCTGGGATCGAGTCCCGCATCGGGCTCCCTGCTCCTTGGGAGCCTGCTTCTCCCTCTGCCTCTCTCTCTCTCTCTGTCTCTCATGAATAAATAAATAAAATTAAAAAAAAAAAAAGAAGATGTGGTATGTATGTACTTGGGAATATTATTCAGCCATAAAAAGAAGGAAATCTTGCCATTTGTGACAACATGAATAGACCTTGAGGGCCATATTTCATTATGCTAAATGAACAAGTCAGACAGAAGAAGACAAACACTGCATGATCTCATTTATATGAGAAATCTAAAACATAACCAACAACAAAACAAAAACTTTACCCCTAGCTACAGAGAACAGATTGGTGGTTGCCAGATGTGCAGGGTGGTAGAGGGGTGAGAGACATGGGTGAAGGAGGTCAAAAGGTACAAACTTTTAGTTAAAAAATAAGTAAATCTTAGGGATGTAAAGTACAGCATGGTAGCTATCATTAATAATACTGTAGTGTATGTTTGAGAGTTGCTAAAACAGTAAATCTTAAAAGTTCTCATCACAAGAGAAAAAAATTGGGGCACCTGGGTGGCTCAGTTAGTTAAGCATCTGCCTTCAGCTCAGGTCATGATCCGAGGGTCCTGGGATCAAGCCCCATGTCAGGCTCCCTGCTCAGCCAGGAGTCTGCTCCTCCCTCTCCCTCTGCCCCTCCCCCTGCTTGTGCTCTCTCTCACTCATAAATAAATAAAATCTTAAAAAAAAAAAAAACGAGAAAAAATTGTAACTGTGTGACAATGGATATTAACTAGACTTATTGTGATGATTATTTTGCAATGTATTTAAATAATGAATTAAACTAATATAACATTATTACATGTCAGTTATATTTCAGTACAGAAGGAAAAAAATGTTCTTGCAAACAGCTAAACAAAGCTTTTCAAATTTTGTTCTTGAAGGCTATGCAAAATGATTTTACTTCCATTTCTGCTTAATACTATTATATTTCATAATACATAACAATGTATCCTGGTTTTGTGCCTTGAAACAATACTTGCATCTCATTCCAGAGTGGAATAGACATGAACTTACTTTTAAATACTGATCATTACATAGGATGCAAAATATTTAAAGTAAGAGTATCTTCAGGAACAGGGGCTTATATAAAATATAATTATTGAGCTAGAATCAGTCTGGTTAGTGTTTAAATGGTACAAGAACTCTCAAATATCAGTTGCCTCATATGTAAAATAAAGGAGCTGTATTAGATGGTCTCAAACCCCCTTTGAGATATAAACTGGGACAAATTATTAGAGAAACATTTTTGCATTAAAATTTTTAATGTATAACTAATGGATCCCTAGTGGTTTGAAACTGTTTTTATGTTAGTAAAAATGCACCAATGCAAAGATTCTCACATTATTCTAGTTGTGTTCCATTTGTCATTAAAACAGAAGATCATTTCCCCATGTATCATATGATCTCACTGATATGAGGAATTCTTAATTGCAGGAAACAAACTGAGGGTTGCTGGAGTCGGGGGTGGGGTGGGAGGGATGGGGTGACTGGGTGATAGACACTGGGGAGGGTATGTGCTCTGGTAAGCGCTGTGAATTGTGCAAGACTGTTGAATCTCAGATCTGTACCTCTGAAACAAATAATGCAATATATGTTAAGAAAAAAAAAAGAAGAAGGTAGCAGGAGGGGAAGAATAAAGCGGGGGAAATCGGAGGGGTAGACGAACCATGAGAGACGATGGACTCTGAAAAACAAACAGGGTTCTAGAGGGGAGGGGGGTGGGAGGATGGGTTGGCCTGGTAGTGGGTATTAAGGAGGGCACATTCTGCATGGAGCACTGGGTGTTATGCACAAACAATGAATCATGGAACACTTCATCTAAAACT
Organism: Mirounga leonina; assembly: GCF_011800145.1. Classification (NCBI taxonomy): domain Eukaryota; kingdom Metazoa; phylum Chordata; class Mammalia; order Carnivora; family Phocidae; genus Mirounga; species Mirounga leonina. Next base: position 45,658,177 of record NW_023270389.1, read on the forward strand.
AATGATGTAATGTATGGGGATTAACATAAGAATAAACAACAACAACAACAACAAAACACAGAAGATCATTTCCCATCTCAGGAGGACATTTCTCATGGTTAGACAAAGATTTTTTCTTATATATGACAATATAAGAGTCCAGAAACCTCACTAATGGTGATTCTATAGCTTGCAGTGATCTACTTTTATTCATATGATGGTAAAATCTATATTTTCTAACAAAATGGATTGCATCTGTTTTTTATTTGATTTTTTCTTATAGGAGGATAAAAAAGTGACTTTTCAGAAGTCTGTACTGTATCTTTCACAAGTAATGTTATGATACATAGTAATCCCTTTGTGAAAGCCTCATAAATGTTGATGAATTGGAAATGGTATTGAGTAAACCCAAAAGTGCTTATATTCCATACCGTTTGAACACACTTGCCATATGAAAATGCAACTAAATTAGAAATTCTTCCATTTTTATAAGAATGCCTAAGACTTAGTGATTTCTATGCATACCTAATAGACAATGGATAGATATCCAGCGATACATTATAACTTCTCTGCACTGAGTTTGAAGGAAAGATATATTTGAGGAGCCACCCAGAGATACACTATACATTTAAAGAAGGATGTGTAAAAAATTTCTTCCATTTCTTGCATTTCATAGTTAAACTTGAGGTATTATGCAATTCCTGTTTTCTAATTCTTTTTCTCCTTTTCAATTGAGAATTATTTATAGCCACATTATGTGTCTTGCCCTTAAAACAAGTCTTCTGTTCATTTATCCATTTTTTTCTTGTCCTCTTCCCTCTTTTGTCTCTATGCCAGACATTATCCTCAAAGTTATTTATTATCAGTCAAATTTATCAATTGCTTTCTGAGACAATAAGCCAGTCTTTTCCATTTCCTTGAGTTAGGCAACCATGTTCTATGTATAAGAAATAAAAATGTCAACATTCTGATTATTAAAATGTGTTTTATTTGTGGTGAAATATTACAAGTCTGATTTCTGTAGCCATATGGACAAATTTGATGAGCATTTCTATTCAAGCATGAACACTGAGAGCCCATTTTTCAAATAGGACATCTGCTTCTTCAGACAATTTTGTTGATATATGCTTCATTTCATATGTAAAATTCCATGTGCCTTATAAGGTTAAAATTTGAGGGATATATAATTTCATTTTAGGGGTAATTAATTTTAATGAATTTGGTTTTTCTATTCAATTTGTCTATAGCACCACTATATGGTGTTTTTTGGTAAAATACCACTTTCAGTATATTAGTCCTCTGCTTACACCCCTTCAGTAATTTTTCACTGGGGTGTTTAGGATAAAATCCAAAGATCATATCCTGACTTGGTGACAATACATGGTCTGCCCTTAACACGAGCTTCCAACTTCATCTTCTGCTTCTCCTTCTTCTGAACACTTAATTAGCTGCTTGGCTTCAATCATGTTCCCAACATATTTGGAATACTTCTGTCTTCGTGTATTTTTTCAGGTCCTGTCTTCTATCTGGAATGACTTTGCCTTTCTTTTTTCATTTAAAGAAATATTATTTGACTTTCATGCATGATTTCTTTTTCACTTGGCCTATGAAGCCATTTGTTGAAATATTCTTTTGGGGGAAGAGAAAGGAATTGAGATATAGTGGGAAAGAAATATGAATATGTACTATATGGCAACTATATGATGGGCACTTTACATACGTTATTTCAACAGGGGGTCCCTGTTTCATGAATTCCCATAATATTCTTTTATTTAAGAAGACATCATTATGATCATCATCATGAGCAACCTCATGCACATTAGTGCATATCCCACTTTTATCATGTGTAGAGCATGCCACTTGGCATTGGGTATACCAAGATGAAAGAGTTGTGGATGGTTCTTGACACTAAAGAAAAGACAGAAAGATTTATTAAAAATGAAATAATGTATAAAACATGCAAAAAACTTAGTGAGTACTAGTTTAAAGAAGAAGAGTGTTTACTAAATATTGACTAAAATAATTGCTCAGTACCTGGAAAAGTACCTTGAACCATAAACATTTGTTTTATGAATGAATGTAATTGCCTTACCATTGTTACTTGTATAATAATATGTATTAGCCACTTTCTTCATCCTTGGGAACAAACATCAAGGGATAGTTTTTATGGAAAGTGAAGTTATTGCACAGTATTTGTTGTTTGATTAATTGATTTGTAACTACCATTATTGTAATTTAAAAAATGTTTTTATTTTGAATAGTTAGGCTGTAGCTTAATATTCAGGTCTGTTTAGTGTTTTATGAATAATTACAAGGGAAATTATTCATAAAAGAATATAATCTTGAAAGATGTATCAGAGCAAGATCAGAGGTAGATTAAAGATTATGATTTTGAATTAATTGTAGTAAGTTCAATACAGACATGCACTGTTTGTTTAGTGAGAAATTGCATTTGCTGTTGCAGAACACTTCTGAGAATTGGAAGTCCTTTTCTTTGTTCACCCTGAGGCATTAACACATTTTTATAACCCAATTTCTTAATATTTTCCCTAAGACTAGTTTTCAAAATACACTACTTAAATTGGTTCTAATCTGAAATATTTTTCTATGATTTAAAAGACGCAGTGGTCATTTTTTCCATTGTTTTTGGTACTTATTTATTTTATCATAAAAATGAATATTTTGCTGGCATTGCAATTATTTTTCAATATTTAATATACTACAATATATATTACAATATTCTATATACTATATTCCAATAATTCAGAGACCCAATATATAGAAATTGGATTAGATAATTTGCTAATTATCTTTTAAAATTGGATATTGAAAGAAATCCAGAAAGAGAGAATGGAAGGAAAAGGGATCTCACAATATTGGCAATACCATGTTTTTTTTTATAGGTTCTTTTCATTTTTTTTGAAAAATACAAAGCTGTCTGTAATATCTCTGCATATTTCACTTAACTGGCTTTTGGACACCACAATCTGATTTTGAATATATTATTTCAAGTAGAAAACTTGACATTTGAGCATGGGTTAAAGTGGCATTTTATTCTGAATCTACCACAATAACTGGATGTAGGAGAAGGTTGCTCTTCACTGTGATGAAAATAAACCTCACACCAGTACAGGAAGTGCCTGATTCATGTGATTCACCAAAGCAAAATACTGCATCTAGGAGTCGTGGCTGTATAAAACTATAAATGTTTCTGATATCACTCACACTTCTTCTTTTCTCTTATAGGTGTTAAAATGGGTAGAGGAGGCAGTGCAGTCCTCTAAAGTCCACCTCTTATCAACAGATCATTTGGAACAAGCTGTAAACACTTGGAAAATTCCTTTTGATCCCAGCCTAAAAGAGGTTACTGTGTCTCTCAGTGGCCCTTCTCCAGGGATTGAAATTCGCAATCCTTTAGGTGAGATATATCAAACATCACATAATAAAATACAAAAACCATGAAAGGTAAAAGGTTTTTGTACACTTATTTATGTCAGGTTAATGCTAACTTTATGAATAATTCAGTAAATTCAGAAGAGACTAGGAAAGATGTTTAAAAAAATAAAACTGTTTTAGTCATAATTATTAATTGAATTAACATGAGATTCAAACAACTGAAACTCCTAATAATTTAAACAGATATTTAGTAACTTAATTGTAGCTAAACTACTCAAAAGAAAAAAAATTTAATTTGAGCCTGAAATTATATTTTCCTAATTTATATATGAGGAAATATTTCACAGTAACGTAGTCTGTAAAATTCAGTATTTTATGTATTTATTTTAAATATGACACTTTTTTTTTTTAGATTTTATTTATTTATTTGACAGAGACAGAGATAGCGAGAGCAGGAACACAAGCAGCAGGAGTGGGAGAGGGAGAAGCAGGCTTCCCCTCGAGGAGGGAGCCTGATGTGGGACTCGATCCCAGGACCCTGGGATCATGACCTGAGCCGAAGGCAGCCGCTTAACGACTGGGCCACCCAGACGCCCTATTTTATGTATTTTTAATGAATAACATGAAAAGCCTCCTTTTAAAACAACTGCCTAGTTTTTTTTTTTTTTAAGATTTTATTTATTTATTTGACAGAGAGAGAGAAAGCAAGTGAGATAGAGAGCACAAACAGGGGGAGGGGCAGAGGGAGAGGAGAAGCAGGCTCCCTGGGAGCCAGACATGGGGCTCAGTCCCAGGACCCTGAGATCATGACCTGAGCTGAAGACAGCCACTTAACCCACTGAGCCACCCAGGTGCCCACACTGCCTAGTTTTTTACCGTATCATATTCTTGATAAGATCTAATTTTACAGAACACAGTTAAAGACCACATTCGTGTTCTTATTAGAATAATGTTTTGGGGTGCCTGGGTGGCTCAGATGGTTAAGCATCCGCCTTCAGTTCAGGTCATGATCTCCAGGTCCTGGGATGGAGCCCCACATCGGGCTCCCTGCTCGGCAGAGAGTCTGCTTCTTCCTCTCCCACAGCCTCTCCCCACTGCTCATGTTCTCTCTCTCTCTCAAATGAATAAAATCTTAAAAAAAATAATGTTTTAATTTACTTTGTTTCCTTGGGGCACCTGGGTGGCTCAGTCGGTTAAGCGTCTGCCTTTGGCTCAGGCCATGATCCCAGGGTCCTGGGATAGAGCCCTGCATTGGGCTCCCGGCGCTCCTCCTGCTTGGTCTCTCTCTTTTTCTCTGTCAGATAAATAAATAAAGTCTTTTAAAAAAATGTACTTTGTTTTACCAATCATATGTTACAACCCTAAGAACTGGCCTGATTCCATTGCTAGTTGAGTATTATAAGACTTATATCGAAAAGTAATCTAGTAAAGACAGAAACCTCATTTTCCCTACTGTTTGCATTTAGAAATATTTTTTTTACCTGTTGATGTTTGCAAAATATTATTATTTCCATTGTGGCTTTAGTGTGTTACCTTTTTTTTTTTAACATATTTGTGAGGATTTATAAATGGAAAGAGAGTAACTAGCTTTCTTATTTATTCAGTTTGAATCTTAGAGAATAGTTAATCCCTAAAAGAATACAGCATAGGAAATTGTCCTTGAAGGCCACATTCATACTACCAATCAAATTGAAATGTACAAAACAAGCAAACCTATTTTTCAAGACTCCTACAGATAAATGAATTTGTCCATTGAAGTAGCATTCCCTTCTAATATCCATGCTACCCAGGAAAGATTTGTAGTTTTCACCACCTGGATAATTAAAAATACCCATATCCATTGCATGATGGTTCTACTACTTTAAAAAGTCATTGACAGTAACATCGGTATTTTAAAAGTTATTTACAGTGAGTGTAAAGCTTTTGATGCAAACATGGGATTCTTATAATTGATTTGTTTTTTAACTGCAGAAGTAGTCCATAGGAGAGCCAAGAGTGAAGTCAATAACTAAACTATGGCTTACTTCTGAATTTGCTTTTGTTCTTCTCTAGGTTCCAACTGTTAGATACTTTAGATAAACCTCAGGTCAGTAGGAGATGGTATCATGCTACTTCATTCCACTGCTTCCTTTAAATATGACCACAAAATCCTCCTGTGCTTCATGGAAAACAGCTTAACATTTTGTGTTTCATGCACAAATATGCCCAACGCTCTCATGTTAGTAATACCTTGAGTGATCTCCAAAAAGGCATTTATTCCGGTTTACTGTTCTTGCCATCTATTAAATCTAAATGTCTCTAGTGACTGCATGGAACTTCTCAGTAGCCATAATAATTGTTACCTAGTTTGGCTTTGGATATATGATTACAGTCTGCCAATTGTTATTCTTATTTTTAGACCAAATCCACATGGCAAATGGGAATCTGATACTTCAGTTCCAATGTCCAGAAACCATAAAATTAAACCTATATTAGATATAAATAATATTTTCAGCTAAAGGTACAATAGTCCATCAGGTAATTTATACTGGAAGTGTATACAGCTGATGCACGATGCTGAAATAAAGTTTGTGCTTGTTACCTTTATGTCTGTCTTTTAGGGAAGCTGATAAAAAAAGGATTTGGCCTGAATGAGCTATTAAATATCCATAACTCTGCCAAGGTGGTGAATGTTAAAGAGCCACAGGCTGGAATGTGGACAGTGAAGGTATGATTATTTTACAAAGTCTGTGTATTTTACTTTGTTGTTGGCATGTTTTATAAAGTGTATACAGGTTTATTTGTATCTTCTCTTGCAATCATGGAGAATGCTTTTATCAAAAAGCAGTATATGTAGTGCATTTGTAAAGGTGTCTTGATCATGTGAATTTGGTAGTATTAAGTTTTGGTGACTGTGAAAGGCATTGATGTCACCACAGAATACGTTCAAATTTCTCAGATAGTTTTCCAATAATCAAACCTGTAGGTTGATTTTATTATCCACTCCTGCCTCTAAAACAGTCAGAGAGGAGCCTGTAGAGAATAATGGTTAGGGGCATAGGCTTTAGTATGGGGGTGCTTGGGTTGTATTCTCAGCCCTGCCACTTAAAAGCCGTATTTCCTTGACACTGTAAGTTCTCTGTGCCTTGCTTTCCTCCTCACAATGTAGAGAAGGCAGTAATATTTCTTTACTTTGTAGAATTGTGCTGAGAATAAAATTAAGATGATACAAATGAAATACTTAGCATAGTTCCTGTTACAAAGTAAGCACTCAAGTTCTGTTGGCTATTGTCATTTGGTGGATCTGCATTCGTTGTTTAACACCAAATGGTATTTGGATCCTAGAATTACATCAAGTAGTGTATGTTCGCTCTAAGCATTATGTTATGGTGATACAGGGGAGCGAACATAGACCCAGAATTCAGGATACCATACATTGAAATCCAGTTCTACTGCATATTATATATGTGACCCCCTGTAGTGGATGTTCTGAGTGACTTGTCCATATTTCCCAGGGTTTTCAGAGTGCTTTGGCCTAATTCCAACTCCCGTATCTGCATTACTGTGCCCAAGAGGGTTTTTTTCCCCCAGAACAGAAGAAGGCTGTTCTGCCAGAGAATGAAACCCCTTAGGAGCAGCTTTCAGCCTCTGCAGGAATAAGCTCCAGTTGTCCACATGGGAGCAGGATTAAAAGCCCACACTTTTGGGGCTGCATTTCTTTTCCTGTATCACTTCCCCTCTTCCTATTAGCGTCCTTTGTACCTCCCAAATAAACAACTTGCTCTAGAATCCTTCTGGGATAACTCAAATGAAGATACCCCTTGCATCATTTACTCTTGCTGTCTCAGCTTCTCTATATTAAAAAAAAAAAAAAAATGGGATTCATGGGCTCCTGGTTGAAGGGGTAGAGCTGCTGTGAAAGTGCATGGAGGTGTTTTTACCATAGCAATTTGAGGCGCCATTTTGGAATGCCAGTTTTTGTTTTTTTTTTCTTTTTAAAAGAATACCTATATTAACTTTCCCAGCTTAAAGAATGAAAGTTTCCATTGTAATTCCATTCAAGCTCTAGAATATGAGTTCTTTATTCTCAGAACTCTCAGCCTCATAGGAAAAGTAGAAACTGTAATATGGATTTTTTTTTTTTTTGAAGGTGGATAATATGAGGTAAGGGTGTAGGTGAAAAGGCAGTGTGAAAAGTAACGGTCCTATCTGCCTGTTTTATTCACCCACTTCCCTGCCCATATTAGTTGCTCAGTATTTATTGGGTGCAGTAGATTGATAATGTTGAAGAGTTTTACTGCTATATTTTAAATAAATATGGCCAAATTTGATGTTATAGTTATTTTAACCAACTTACCCAATATGTGATTAGTGTTGAGTCTGACTTTCTGTGACCACAGTAGGAAGGAGTATAGGAGGTTCTGAGGCTCTTCTTTCCTCAAATACTTTAAGCATGCCCTAAGCCAGCAGTGTCTTGAGCTAGCAAGTTCACTGAGGCAATTTGTTCTTGCTTTCTGAATACGACATTAGTTATTGATTGTGAAATATGTACAAGTAATGACATTTCTTTTGCATTATTGGCAACTTATTGTGGAGTATTTGAACCACTTCTACAGGTGATTTCGATTGCTACCAGTGGTATTTCCTCTTGCCTAGAAGAAGAGGAATATTGCATGGCTGTTGCTTTATCTCGTGCCTAACGCACCTACCTATTCAGTCATCTATTCAATAAACATTTATGGAGTTTCTGCCCTTGGCCATATTCCCCAATACTTAATGGGCACTAAGCACGTTTTAATTGATAATTAAGAACAGAGAAGCACTGAGGATTACTCTGTGAGTGAGGAGGGAGACGCTAAGGGGATGAGGTGATGCAGACTCTGTTTAGACAAGTCTCTAAGCTCAGTCTTCTATAATTAAGAATACAGTAAAAAGACACAGTTTCTATTATCATATTATCTTAAGTTTATATCTAGTTCTCACCCAAAAAGCCTCTGGTTCTGCTAGTACACTGTTTCTAGAGTACATTTAGTGGCAGCTAAACAAAGGACACACACTGCAATGCATTTTAAAGATAATAAACTTATTTTGCTCCTATGTGAAATGCCAAAATAAAGTGTCAGGTTGATGCAAAGGAAATTGAGCTGAACCTACTGATACAAATATCACTGCTGACTTTGGATCTCCCTTTCAGATGGCTAATGAGTGATAATGTTTTACATGTGCACTTTCTCCCGAAGAAATATGTCTGAGATTAGATAGTATATCCCTGGTGCTATCTCTCATGCTCTCTGCTATCTGGAAAATGTCTGCTCTATCAGTAGAATTAATAATGGCTCTTTGAGTGTTTTCCATAGCAGTTTTTATCCCAAGTATGGAGAACAGACAATCTATTATTTGACCTTAGCATGGTAGTCAAAGGCCACCAACTGAGCCTCAACCAACCCTTCTAGCTCTTGTCCATCACTTGCCTTTACACTGTAGTCAAATATAACCTTTTTTTTTTTTTTTAAGATTTTATTTATTTATTTGACAGAGAGAGACCCAGCGAGAGAGGGAACACAAGCAGGGGGAGGGGGAGAGGGAGATGCAGGCTTCCCGCAGAGCAGGGAGCCCGATGTGGGACTCGATCCCGGGACTCCAGGATCATGACCTGAGCCGAAGGCAGTTGCTTAACTGACTGAGCCACCCAGGCGCCCTAGTCAAATATAACTTTATACTGTCCCTCACCCCATCTCCTATCACATTCTCTTGCCTCATATTTTCTCTTAAGTTGTTCCTTCTCCTAGAATGCCCTTGCTTTCTATCTGACTTATAACTTTCATGGCAAAAGACAACACTTTCATCAAGCTTTTTCTGATTTTTTCTATCTAAAAGACTCTCTTTTCCCTCTGGCTTTCTACTGCAATTTTTCTGCACCTCCCTTTTTGATGATTTTCCCCCTTATATATTTTTTAAAGATTATTTATTTGAGAGAGAGAGAGAGAGAGCGCACCAGCGGGGGGAGGGGCAGAGGGAGAGAATCTTTTTTTTTTTTTTTAATTTTTTATTTATTTGACAGAGAGAGACACAGCGAGAGAGGGAACACAAGCAGGGGGAGTGGGAGAGGGAGAAGCAGGCTTCCTGCTGAGCAGGGAGCCCGATGCGGGGCTCGATCCCAGACGCTTAACGACTGAGCCACCCAGGCGCCCCAGAGGGAGAGAGTCTTAAGCAGACTCTGCGCTGAGCATGGAGCCCAATGAGGTGCTCAACCCCATGACTCATGAGATCATGACCTGAGTGGAAATCACGAGTCAGACGCTTAACTGACCGAGTCACTCAGATGCCCTGTGATTTTCCCCCTTATATTTATTTCTGTACAGATTTTCTCTTTCTATTTTACTCTAGACCAGATTTTATCACTTGGCATATGCATATACAATGCCTGGGAAAGAACTGTATAAAAATTCATGAATAAAAATTAATGCATTTATTCTGATAATACCCAAGGAAGCAGGCAGAGGAGTTGATTTAGTTAGCCTATAGTTGATGTGCTGGCATGGAACACTTTAATTTGTCTGTGATTTAATTAAAATGCTGTGAGAGTGGTAGTTTCTTTTCTTCTGTGGTTTTCCTCTAAAACCTTGGTAATTACTTTTCTGTAACTTATTAGGACACTCTTACCAAACAGAGACAATGAGTCAACTCATCCATATAGTTCATATAAATGACTCAAATGTTTTAGGCTGCCTCATATGCAGGTAAAAACATGTCAAAAAGAGATAAGTAAAAAGAATGTAAAGTTTTATTAAAAGCAAAAGAGAAGGTTGTTTTATGTACCTAAATTTCCATTGTAAGGAAACTACAAATCCTGGATCTTATTTCTGAGCAATACAAAATTTCCATTCAGGCAGCTCTATCTATATATAGATAACCACAGAAACTCTCAGGCCAAATTTTGTCCTCTGTTCCTTAAGGAAAACTTCCTACAAAGACATTAAATAATTGTCAGCAACCTTTGGGTTTTTACATGGCACAGACTGTTTCTATTAGTCTAGGATTATCAATGTGATCATGTAATCTAACACACCCTCTGAGGCACGTTTCCATTAAGTAGATTTGGATAAACTGTTCTTATGTAATCTTCCAAATAGAGAAAGGAGTGTATGCAACCACATGATCATATTGGGATTCTGAGACTAGTAGAAAATATTTTGGTTTTAGATAGCTATGCTGGTTGCCAGAGACTACTAATGGATTTTCTAAAGATAAGACTATTTTAGAAATCATACTCAAGTGGCATAAACTTGTTTAGGAATCATAATTAAATAAACTTCAAACCTACAAAGGACCTCACAAGAAGATTATTATTCTGGCTTCCAATTATTCTCACCTGGTGACTCTTTTGAATAAACCTGAAGACTTAAATGGATTAGGTGCAGCCTTATTCAGATGTTTTGGGTCAATGGAATGCTTTATAGTAGATTTTTCTTGGAAAATTTCCCAGTTATTTTAGTGTGCTAATATCAGATTATCAACCAAATGGAATGTTTCCTTTAAAAAAGAAATCTGTATACTTGTGTTATATATAAATGCATGTGTATATCTATATATATGTATTTAAATAGAATTTATTATGTGCTTTGGGTACATTTCTCTCCTTGTTTCACATTTCTCTAAACATACAATGCCTAATAAAATGATAGTATTTAAACCTAGCTAGCATTATTATGTCTGTGCCTGGCATGATACCTAGCCCATAGTAGGTTCTCAATAAATATTTGAGTGCTCGCTTCGGCAGTGCATATACTAAAATAAATATTTGAAACCACCATATTTCTTTTTTTTTTTTAAGATTTTATTTATTTATTTATTTGTCAGAGAGAGAGAGAGCACAAGCAGGCGGTGTGGCAGGCAGAGAAGGCAGAGGGAGAAGCAGGCTCCCCGCTGAGCTGGAGCCCGATGTGGGACTCGATCTCAGGACCCTGGGATCATGACCTGAGCCGAAGGCAGTCATTTAACCAACTGAGCCACCAGACATCCTATGAAACCACCAGATTTCTTTAATTTCTAAAGAATAGTATGTCATTCAGGAACAAATACCTTGAAAAGAGTTGGGTATCTTTTTTTATTATTATTATTATGTTATGTTAATCACCATACATTACATCATTAGTTTTTGATGTAGTGTTCCATGATTCATTGTTTGGAGATGAACCATGAGAGTTGGGTATCTTTTTTAATTCAAGATGCACTACTTAATATCTTTTGACCTTAAAGAAATTACCTAATTTCATGAGTCTGAGAAAAATGGGGAAAATAATACTTACTTACTAACATATTAATGGTAAAATTAGTTTTTCTTATACTCTTGAATATGTGTTAATTGAAAATTATCTCTATACTTTCTATTAATGCAAATTACACACGAAGTTTTTTTCTACTTTGGGCTTTTTTTTTTTTTAATAAAACACTGAAACTCTTTAGGAAAGAGAAATCAAGGCCAGCTCTATCAATCAGATTTTAATTCAACTTAGGACAGGTTTCGCATTTAGTAGTAGTAGGAATTCTCACTGGCTTAATACAAGAAAGCTAATTCTTTACTAATGTTACATGCCCTTTCAGTGTTGACAAGATGTTCTGCTTTACACAGACACTCAAGAACCCAAGCTGATGGAGGCTCCACCATAATTTAGAACATTCAGCCTCTTCAGTTGTTATAGTGGGGGAAAAGACTGGAGGATGTGCATTGAATTTTTAGAAAAAGGAATTTGTATCACTTCTGGGATGACACAGACATCTCTGTGAGTGATAGACACACTTTATTCCCTATTATCAAGGCCTAGTGGTATACTGGATCTAGCTCGTAATGGCTCATAGAGAGGAAATTACACACTTTCTCTTTCCACCTCTCTATTCAGTAACGTCATGTGAGGAGCTTGAAATCAGCCATGGTGGTAGTATTTATACCACAGAAATTGGCAAATGCCAAAAATTAAAGCTTTTTCTCCCCAGAAAGGAGTTTACTAAACACTCCACTAACTGACCTCTCCTAAATGAAAACATATTTAGAAATGTAACAGTGGTAAATGAATAGTTGAAGGGTATTATTGTCTACTACACTATAGTGTCGAGATCAACCCAGAGATTGTTATCCTAAAATGCTGTGCATAGACTTAGGTCCTATGGAAATAACACTGAACTTCAAATGGTTGCCATTGAACTTGCTATCTAAACCTAGGCAAGTAATCATTTATTTGAACATCAGTTTCTTTTTTTTTTCTTTTTGAAAATTTAAATTCAATTAGCCAACATATAGTTTTGATGTAGCGTTCAATGATTCATTAGTTGTGTATAACACCCAGTGTTCATCACATCACATGCCCTCCTTAATGCCCATCACACAGTTACCTCATCCCCCCACCCGCCTCCCTTTCTGCAACCCTCAATTTCTTTATGGTGCTTTAAAATCATCTTTGGATGCAGTAGGATTATATGAAATAACGTGTGAACCTACTAAACACAATGCTTCTAGAAAAATTCGATAGGTTCTTGATGAATCTGGCATTCACTGGTTCTTAAGGAATCTAAGGAAAAGTACCAACATTAGGCATTTAGAGGGCTTTAATATCATTTGTTAAACCTACACTTGTTAAGTACCTATTGAGTAATATTTTGTAGATGATGAATATGATGTAGTTATTCCCTTAAGGGACTTTCCATAAAGAGAGGTATTTAATAGGCCTTCATGCTTAAACTAAGAAGTAGATCCATCTGCAATAGAGCTGACCGGGAAGAGATCAGAGGAGTAACTCATTTTTCCTGGAGCTCTCCATGGTGCTTGTTTCACGGTACTTGAGTCTGTCTTTGACTCCTCATAGACTCACTCCAATTCAGAAACCTAGACTCGGGTCTACTCTGCTCCTTCTTTTCTCTTACTCCTTTGTGGATCATGGTTACCTGTTGACCGATTTTAGGATGCCAGCAGATACCTAGTATAATTTTATCTTTGCCTCTGCTCTGCTCACACTTAATATTCCTGACTCAGACCCTTCCACAACTTAACAAGCATGACGTTTGCAATTCAGAGTAATAATGAATTCAGAGTAATTTTGAAATCATGACATTGAATTCAGACGGTAATTCAGTGTAATTCAGAATAAAGTTCATAATAATCTATTATGAATTGCATGAATAAATGTACTGTATGAAATACAGTTCTCAGAGTTTCTAGCCCATACAAATCCCATGTAGTGTCTAGTGTCTAGAAATTTTCCTGTTATGGTTGGAGCTGTCGTGCTGCTGCTAGATTTCCCTCTTCTTAACTGCAGAAGCCATGAGGTTAGGGTGGCTCTGTGCAGAAATGATACTTCAAGATATTCTGTGGTGGATAGATGCTTTTTGGAGTCAAATTCAAATAACCCACATGATATAAATCTACATGATGTAAAGACCACATAGAAAAACATTAAATCAGTAATTATGGTCTTACTGATTTTATTATATATAAATAAAAATGATACTAAAATGGCTAGACTAATTTGAAGGGGAAAAGAAAGGGAAGGAATATACAGCTGGACTACCTCTCTGACTCAATTGCAGAATTAGCTGAATATTTTTTGTCCCTCCAAGACCTTCATGCGATTGGTTCTCCTCCAACCCCACTATGTCCATAACATGTGAGAGTCCAGAGCCTTCTCCCAACATTTCTGGAGTTTCCTGAAAGCTTACTTTCTTATGGTCTCCTTGTCTCCTGATTATTTGTGTGTTGATTATAACTTCTGTACTTTAATGCAGGGCAAAGCTCAGCCTCATCAAAAATATCACAGGAAGTCCACTAATAATAAGACTTTTGTGCGTTTAGTAGATTTAACTATATGTAGGTTTGGTGTTATGTCTTGAAGCACCTTGTCTCCTTCTGCTCTCTTCTTGCCCCCATCCTTCCTCTTCTCCCATTATGCCTCTGCTTCTCTCCTCTGAATAGTCTTGGAAGCTCCACATTACTCTCCTATTAGGTAGAGCAGTTCAGCCTATTTTAGTGTATTCCCTGAAACCAGCATAATCAAATCCACTGCAATAATCATGAGAAAGCATGGGGTGGCTACTGAAATTGGTTCCTGGAGCCTCACTGAGTTCATAACACAGCTCTGCCACCTGCTGTATCTATGACTTTGAGCAAATTACTTAATCTCTCTGATCTATGAAATTAGGATAATATACTCCCATACAGGGGCTTTTGTAAAGATCAAAAGTGATTATTTATATAAAAGATAGCCTGTTGTACAGTATGCATTTGGTATATGTTAATATTTCTTTCTTCCCCTTTGTCCATTTCCTTGTTCATTTTACCATCATTAATAGGACCTTTCTGTTCTTATTAACACTAATATTTGAAAAAGGGAGCTCAGCTAAGAAACAGACTAAAATAATAGTTTACCTTAAGAAAACAGACTAAAGTTATAAAGTAAACTATGGCACTTTCTTTTTTTTTTTTAAGATTTATTCATTTATTTTAGAGAAAGAGAGAGAGAAAACTTGTGATTCGGGGGAAGAGGAAGAGGCAGAGGGAGAGGGAAAGAAGCAGACTCCGCGCTCAGTGCAGTGCCCCATGTGGGGCTGATCCAAAGACCCTGAGGTCACGGACCTGAGCTGAAATCAAGAGTCGGCTGCTTAACCAACTGAGCCACTCAGGTGCCCCTATGGCACTTTCTTATAAAGACATTTTAATGTGATGTTTTGTGTTCCCAAAATACTATCCAAGTATTACTGTAATTCTTTTAAGAGAATGATTAAAAATGATAAATGCATGCATGAGTGTCAGAGGCCATTTTTAACTAATAGTTTAAATTTCTTATTTTTATTATTTTTTTAAACCATAATTTTGGTTTATTTGTGATGTTCTTTGCTCACATTACCCTGATTAATACAGAGTTGGATATAATTTTGCATGAAAACTTACTTACTTGGAAATATCTTTTATTTACAAACCCTTTTAAATTCTATGCAGATATTCCTACTGTTTATAGTATAATATAAAAACATGAAGTTAAAATATTTTACCCTTCATATTTTTGGCATTGCTCAGAGAATAGGAAAACTACATCCTTATTTCAACATACTTTGTTAATTAGTATATTTTAAATATCAAAATTAATTTATTTTACAATAATTTTATAGAGGTTATAAGGAGCTCCCTATTCATCAACTCTGCTTTATTTTTAGTGTATTGGTTAGTAATGGAAAATGTGATATTTTCAAGCATGGGTAATTTCTAATTTTCTCACTTAGATGATTTTTTTTTAAGATTTTATTTTTTTTTTTAATTTTTTTTAAAGATTTATTTATTTATTTGAGAGAGCGAGAATGAGAGAGAGTACATGAGAGGGGGGAGGGTCAGAGGGAGAAGCAGGCTCCTCGCCGAGCAGGGAGCCCGATGCGGGACTCGATCCAGGGACTCCAGGATCATGACCTGAGCCAAAGGCAGCCGCTTAACCAACTGAGCCACCCAGGCGCCCTAAGATTTTATTATTTATTTGACAGAGAGAGCACAAGCAGAGGGAAAGAGAGGGAGAAGCAAGCTCCCTGCTGAGCAAGGAGCCCAATATGGGACTCGATCCCAGGACCCTGGGATCATGACCCGGGCCGAAGGCAGCCGCTTAACCAACTGAGCCACCCAGGTGTCCCTCTCACTTAACTATTAAGCACCACTCTTAAAACAGACTCTTTGTCAGTTAATATATGCACAGAACATTTGCCAGATAAATTAACACTTGATGGCAGTCATTTGGCAAATTATGGGTCATATGTACCCTTGGTAACCTCAACAGCCATTTTACCATAGAGACTTTCTGAGCAGCAAGGCAAGTAATGATATTATATGATGTCAGTGAACAAATATAAATCAAGTCATCATAATATTGATCCTTCTGATTGTCTTCACATGAAATCAGTAGGCAATAGTGTCTTCAATAAAGCACTATGTGATCTAAAACAGTTGAAATTAGACTTAGTAAGGTTTCATATAACCCTTAGGAAATCCTGATTTTAAAATTGGATCATGGAGGGCACCTGGGTGGCTCAGTTGGTTGAGCATTTGACTCTTGGTCTCAGCTCAGGTCTTGATCTCAGAGTTGTGAATTCAAGTCCCACATTGGGCACGGAGTCTAGTTAAAAAAAAAAAAAAGATAAAATTGGGTCATGGTCCATATCCCCTCCCCATCCCTTTTTTTGCTTTATTATATGGAATGCATGACACGTTTTCCTTTAGAAATAATAGAATAAGTGGTGGTACTGAGACCCCTACACTTGCACATACAGTCCTTTGTAACCCTTAGGAAAGTGGGCTGTAGTAATTAGCAGCATCCTTTACAAGAAGAGTACAACAAACCTATTTTTATGGAGATATGGGTCTTTTCTTTTCCTTCACTTTCCTTTTCCTTTTTTTTTTCTTTTGGGGTTTTTGCATGTTCTGTTTTTTGTTTTTTTTTTTTAAGATTTTATTTATTTATATGACAGAGACACAGCGAGAGAGGGAACACAAGCAGGGGGAGTGGGAGAGGTAGAAGCAGGCTTCCCGCCGAGTAGGGAGCCCGATGCGGGGCTCGATCCCAGGATCCTGGGATCATGACCAGAGCCGAAGGCAGACGCTTAACGACTGAGCCACCCAGGTGCCCCTGCATGTTCTGTTTAATGAGAAAAAAATTTGGTAGCAAAAGGGACATATCTCCTCATCTTTCCTCTCCTCATTGCAAAATAACAAGGAACCACAGTGATTTCGGGAAAGCTGTGTAGTTTGGAGAACCCTGGAGGTGGCATGTTTTTAATCATGGTGTGGCTTCATCTGGCTGTTCACCAGATTAAAATTTCATGTATAATTATATATAATATAGGCACATATATTTCTAATGCATTCTATTAATGCTACTATCATGTGGTCATTTTATTTTGAGAGAAAATCTTGGTGATAAATGTAATAAAATAATGGTGAACTCTTGTTCATAAATGTTGGGCGGGTTTTTGAAATGTAGATGCCACTCACCAAAGATTCTGATCCAGTAAATCTGGACTGGAGCTCAGAAGTCTACATTTTCAAGAGAAAACCTGAGTGATTTTGTGTAGCTGTAGATGTAGTTGCTCAGGTCATATTTTGAAAGATACTGAGGTAGAGGCTAACTCTGAGTTAACTATGACTTATATTTTTTTTTTTTAAGAGATTTTATCTATTTATTTGTCAGAGGGAAAGAGAGAGAGAGCACAAGCAGGGGGAGCGGCAGGCAGAGGAAGCAGGCTCCCCACTGAGCAAGGAGCCCAATGCGGGGCTCGATCCCAGGACCCTGGGATCCTGACCTGAACCAAAGGCAGACCCTTAACCAACTGAGCCACCCAGGCATCCCTAACTCTGACTTATCTTGCCCTTGAAAGACAATGTAGCACAGTGGTGAAGACCCTGGAGCCTGATCTTTCCATTAAAACCCCACCTCTGTAGTTAGGAAGCCTCCTGAACTTGGGAAGCTACTTCCTTATTTGTGCAATGGTGATAATGATGATATATATCTGATAGGATTGTAATGAGAATTAAATAAGCCAATATATTTAAAGAGTCTGACATACAGGAAGTGCCCAATAAATATTAGTGTTATTATTTTATCCTGTGGCCCTCATCCAAATTATTTATTATTTATGCACATGTGAGTCACTTCAGTGCTGAGTTATCATTCAATATTTAGTTCAGTCATCATCCTAGTAACTATAGGCTAGTTTGTTCCTTTTATGTATTTCTGTGTATCTTTTATGTATTTCTAATACTGCATCATATTAAAGATTTCTATTTCTCCATGTCTTCCTCACCAGCCATGAGCTCTTAGAGGAGAGGGACCATGTTTCATTCACATTTGTGTCTCGAGCACCCAGTGCCTTGGCAAGGAGACTGCTGAGCTGGGGATGCTGGTTGGCTCAAATCTGGATAGTGGTCAACTCTTGTGCTTGTCCTAGCTGTATCTTCCCAGAGGCAAAGAAAAAGGAAATATTTTCCAGAATCAAACCTGGATGGTGTTTAGGGGAGAAGATTTAGTCATTTGTTCATTTCATCGATATTGCTAAACATCTACTATGTAAATCACTGTGAACAAAACAAAGATCTGTATCCCCGTGGAGCTTTTACAGATTAACTTCAGGGCTATTCACTGGTGACTAAACACCTATTATCTTTTTTTTTTATTTTTTTATTGTTATGTTAATCACCATACATCATTAGTTTTTGATGTAGTGTTCCATGATTCGTTGTTTGTGCATAACACCCAGTGCTCCGTGCAGAACGTGCCCTCTTTAATACCCATCACCAGGCTAACCCATTCTCCCACCCTCCTCCCCTCTAGAACCCTCAGTTTGTTTTTCAGAGTCCATCATCTCTCATAGTTCATCTCCCCCTCTGATTCCCCCCCTTCATTCTTCGCCTCCTGCTATCTTCTTCTTCTTTTTTT
Source organism: Mirounga leonina (assembly GCF_011800145.1). Taxonomy (NCBI): domain Eukaryota; kingdom Metazoa; phylum Chordata; class Mammalia; order Carnivora; family Phocidae; genus Mirounga; species Mirounga leonina. Next base: position 45,676,989 of record NW_023270389.1, read on the forward strand.
TTTCTTAACATATAATGTATTATTTGTTTCAGAGGTACATATCTGTGATTCAACAGTCTTGCACAATTCACAGCGCTTACCATAGCACATACCCTCCCCAGTGTCTATCACCCAGCCATCCCATCCCTCTCACCCCAACCCCCACTCCAGCAACCCTCAGTTTGTTTCCTGAGATTAAGAATTCCTCATATCAGTGAGGTCATATGATACATGTCTTTCTCTGATTGACTTATTTCACTCAGCATAGCACCCTCCAGTTCCATCCACGTCGTTGCAAATGGCAAGATCTCATTCCTTTTGATGGCTGCATAATATTCCATTGTATATATATACCACCTCTTCTTTATCCATTCATCTGTCGATGGACATCTTGGCTCTTTCCACAGTTTGGCTATTGTGGACATTGCTGCTATAAACATCGGGGGGCACATACCCCTTCGGATCCCTACATTTGTATCTTTGGGGTAAATACCCAGTAGTGCAATTGTTGGATCATATGGTAGCTCTATTTTCAACTTTTTGAGGAACCTCCATACTGTTTTCCAGAGTGGCTGCACCAGCTTGCATTCCCACCAACAGTGTAGGAGGGTTCCCCTTTCTCCGCATCCCCGCCAACATCTGTCGTTTCCTGACTTGTTAATTTTAGCCATTCTGATGGTGTGAGGTGGTATATCTCATTGAGGTTTTGATTTGTATTTCCCTGATGCCGAGTGATGTTGAGCACTTTTTCATGTGTCTGTTGGCCATTTGGATGTCTTCTTTGGAAAAATGTCTGTTCATGTCTTCTGCCCATTTCTTGATTGGATTATTTGTTCTTTGGGTAAACACCTATTATCTTTTAACATTGGCTTGCAGTGTATTACTGAATTTTATTTTAGGGCAGTCCCTTGGGGTATGTATTATAAAACTTGCATTTAAGATGTAGAATCCCAGTTAAGTTTAGAACACCCAGATCAGAGCTTCAATTATTGGACATCAGTCCTAATTAAACACTCTGTAGTTTCCCGTACTGGTTAGTGTTTATTGTACTGGTAACCTGGATCAACTGATGGGATTTCTCTTTAAACATTTTTCAGACTTCTAGCAGTGGAAGGCACTCTGTTCGCATCACTGGCCTTAGTACTATTGATTTCCGAGCTGGTTTTTCTAGAAAACCCACCCTGGACTTCAAAAAAACAGTCAGCAGACCGGTGCAAGGTTTGTATGTACATATTACCAAAATGGACATGGTAGATATCCAAGTGCAAAATATTTCTCGAACTCTCTGTAATTTTATAATTTTGTAGTATTTAACAAAATTGGGAAACATAGCATCTTTACTTTAAACATGATTGTATTCTTGGCCTAGTCATTTTTTCTCAATGTCTAGTTCCAAGACCAGTGATATTGAAATTAATCAGAGAGCTTGTTAAAAATTAGGATTCCCAGGACCCACCCCAGATCTCCTGAATTAGAACTGAATTAGGTTAGACCCAGGAATATGCACTATAGCAAGCACCCCAGTTGATTCCTAAACTTACTGAACTTTTGAAACTACTGACCTAGATATTGAGGCTTTTTACTAACATCTATAATTTGCCTTGTTGTTAAAGTGAAAATGTGGATTTTATGTGTGTAATAGCTAAAAAAATTAGACATCATGTATTATTGTATGTTCAAAGATAAAATTATTGCCACTTCTTATAGCTTGTTTTTCTTATTTTATTCGTGCAAGATTATAGTTTTATAGTGAAAACATGCTTAATCTTACTGTGACTCTTCAAATTTCTTTTTTTTATTGTTCATTTATTTTATTGCTGCAGTTACTAGAAAGCTACAAATAGTGAGTCTTTAAAAATTAAATATTCATGTTATTAAACATCATGTAACACAGTATTCACAATTTTAGTTTTTCCATGTATACATATTGTTAAAATACCATACAAATAATTATTAGGATTTCCAAAGTTTCTGTAAATGTTTAAGCCACAATTTGTAAGACAGTTTGTAGTACTCATACTTATGATACTTATCTGTTGTTATAATGCAAAAATTTATTTGATATATGACCTCAATTCCATGTTACTTGTAAATAATAACAAAGCCTTTCTCTCGTAGGAATACCTACCTATGTGCTGCTGAATACTTCTGGAATTTCCATCCCAGCCAGAGTAGATCGTCTTGAACTTCTGAGTATCTCAGGCAGTTCTCTTAAGACTATTCCTGTTAAATACTACCCAGACCGAAAACCTTATGGCTTGTGGAATATTTCTGACTTTATACCACCAAATGAAGCTTTCTTTCTCAAAGTAACAGGCTATGATAAGGATGATTATCTTTTCCAGAGGGTATCAAGTGTTTCCTTCTCTAATATCATCCCAGGTGAGACATCATTTTATTGAACACTGGAGTATTGATAGTTTAAGGGAGTGATGTGGTCCTAACAGAATGAAATATAAAGTAAAAAAATAATATCTTCACATTATTACTGGGTTATTGAATTGATGGGCATTTATATTTAGGTAACACAATTTTTCTTAATCATAAAAAGCACATTCAAAGTTTCATAAGTCTCACTGATTGCAGATCTGAAAATTTTGATTGCTTCACTCAGTGTGAGAACTGGAACTGGGAAATTCTGGTGCTCTTACTCCCCCACCCCCCCAAAAAAAGCCTGGCACACATGTGTAATGTTTGATCAAGCTACCTAAATGGGCCAAATGGGTTAAATATTTATATGTGATTGTCAGAAACCTACTTCATGAACAGTAATTCATTGTAAACAACTGGTGATGATTCTATCTTTATGTGATAAGTTGGCAGTTAGTTAATTGGTAAGCTAGTTACTCCTATATTTGCTATGATATAGAGATAAGATCAGAGATTAGGGATTATTTAGAGATATGAGATAGCATTTCAATTTTTATATTTGTGCTATTTCTCAAGGCTAATGACAACTCTGATCAAAATTTAGAACTATAGCTAGAGTTGTGGATAGACAAATCTTTATTGTTTCTAATATTGTAGTATTGGATTGAGGGACAACAATTTATCATTTATACATAAGATTGTAATTTGGGAAATTCAGAAACAACTGTGTAGCTAGTCTTTAATCATTGTCAAATGGTGAGAATAGAACTGTCAGTATTTCTTCATATACAGTATTCAAAGTTTAGTTGTCTTAGCCCCTAAACTGAATACTATAAAACCTATTGGATTCTTAAAAATCAACTTTTCCCATTATTTTGGGGAAAACAATTACCTTTTGCATTCAATTCTAAGGCATGTGGGTTCTTTTCATATATTTACATTTTTGAAATAAAAATAGGTTCTACAATTGATGAAGTATGGTAACTAATTTGGTAGCTTTTTCTTTTCTATCTTGATGGCCCCCAAAATAATGTGTCTTAAAAATAGAGTCTTAGATTTAATGAATACTTTAGTAAGGGGTCCATGGAGAGATCCAGAAATTAATAAGGTTTGAACAAAGAAAGATAATTAAAGTGGGTTTTAGTGATTTAGATTAATTGGAATGAAGAGGATTTACTGGAATAATTAAAGTATGAAGCTTTTGAATGCATTAACAGGAAGTACCCAATAACATTGTGATCTTGTTGCCTATGTTCTTTTCTTCCTAGATGCTCCCAAAGTTACAATGCCCAAGAAAACCCCAGGATACTATCTGCAGCCAGGCCGAATTCCCTGCTCTGTTGAGAGTCTTTTACCCTTTACCCTGAGCTTTGTCAGAAATGGACTTACGCTTGGAATAGACCAGTATTTAAAGTGCGTACATGTTTTTATTAGCAATTATAGACAAAATTAAACATCTAAATACAAATAGATACTTAATGTGCTTTTTCATTGGAAATTCTCATTTGTTTCATAGTCTTAGAATATGGCAGCAAACAAAACAGACACAAGTCTGTGCCCTTATGGAGCTTACATTGTAATGGAGAAAGACAGAAAACATATAATATGTTAATTTAATAAATGCTAGAATTCATTCAAGGGTTGATTCAGGTTTTATAGGATATTGAATTTTATATAACTTGAGGGTCTCTTGTTTGTTTTTTTTAAAAATTTATTTGACAGAGAGAGAGTATAAGCAAGGGGAGTAGCAGCAGTGGGAGAGGGAGAAGTAGACTCCCCGCTCAGCAGGGAGCCCATGCAGGATTGATCCCAGAACCCTGGAATCATGTTCTGAGCCAAAGGCAGACGCTTAACTGACTGAGCTACCCAGGTGCCCCTTGAGGATCTCTTGTTAAGATGAACAATACAAAATTATGAATAAAAAGTTAAGTACCAAATCTTGGAAGGGTCCTTGCAAAAGAGAAAAGTTTAAGCTTTGTTGGCCTTGGGGCAAGCAAGTCTCTGAATATAATTTAAAGTGTTCTGGTAAGTGAATCTGATTAAGTGCTGTAGCAAAATGTAGAGCAGATTAATTGAGATTAGATTAATTCTGGTAGTTGGGGTGCATGTGGTTTTGGCTTAGTTGCAATTTGGAAATTCACCTAAACATGGTGAGAGATGGTCATGCAGATATCTAGGGAAAAGCATTTGCACAATAGGAACAGTAAATGCAGATGCTCACTGGCATGTGGGAAAGAAAGATAGGAAGGAAGCCAGCGACGCTGGAGGAGCAGGGAAGGGGAGAGGGTTAGGGGAGGGGAGTGTACTGGGGGGAAACAGGTGGAGTGGGAGTATGTGTGGCTACTGCATTTAGCAATCAATGGGAGTGGACAAGAAGGCACTGACTTTCTTGTGAAGATGGGTGATTGTTTTTAGATAAATATAATCTATGATAAAATTAAGTAGACCTTGAAAACTGGAAGATGATTTCTGGAAAATGTTTGTTTTTTTTAACTTACTAATGAAACAAACTGCATTTGGCAAAAACTGTAGGAATTATTTTACAAAACTTATATGCTGTTAATTCAATATTAATATAAATAACTTCCATAAGATGCTAAATATTTGACAGTATTAACCTATTTTATCTCTTTATGGGTCATTTTAAATAAAAACTATGGCAGGAATCTTCAGTAAAGCCTTAGAAAAAAATTCCACTACTTAAAGATTGAACTGTATTATTTCTTGCTATTTTTTTATATAGTATATCTTGATGATTCCCTTAGCTCCATGTTTAATAACCAGCAATGTAACTGACCAGGGTATCAAATGTTGAAGCTACATAATTTCCTGATGAAATCAAATCCATTCTGCTTCATGTTTAAATAGTAACATATTTCAGAGACACTTGAGATTCTTTATAAACATTAATTCATTAATTCCACACAATTCCTGGGAGGTAAGCCACAAGAATTCTTTCTCTCATTTTTCCAGCTCTGTGGCTCAGAGATCTGACAAGCCTTGCTGACATATATTAAGCTCTTTGGTTGTGAGAGGCTAAAGACAGAATTTGGCATGGGTGGTGATGGATTGATACTCTCACCCTGATTCACTCACACGTCTCTGCCCTAGATTTCCTAACAGCTTGGGACATGTGACTTAATCTTTGTTATGTGAGTCGCTATGGTCACTAGGGGATGTAAGAAGAGAATTAGTTTGCATGAGCAACAGGACACATTTGTATTTGACATGTTCTTTCCTTATTCCAAAGGCAATGCCTTCAAAACTTCTTATGGTGGCCATATAATTTTAATGTTAACTGAGAAGATGATATGGTACAAGAGAATTATTTTCATGTAATATTTCATAAATAAGAGAGGAGCAAGTATCACTGTAAAGAATATTCTTCAAGCAATCCAACACTGGCTGTGTGCCTTTGAATAAATCACTTATCCTTCTTCCTGAATCTCAACTTAGTTGTTTCTAAAACAGAGGACTTGGGACTGGAAGAACTGCCACTATCTGTTCTAAAATTTCCATGTGTCTAAGTTTTTGATGAATCCTAATATATGCTTGGCTGTGAAGTAGGCATTGCAGAAAACACAAATGACTGCATGTATTTCAAACTCCTGCCTTCCCGGAATTTACCAGTACCTCCTAGACAATGACAGTTATAAACCTGGACTCAGTTTACTGCTATTAAGCACAAAAGATATAGCTTAGGTGATCACTAGGGGTTAGAGTCAACTCATAATCCCTTTCTTTCTGAATGTCACAGGACCACTGACATCTAATGCATACACAACTGAAAAGAAACTAACTAAAATGAATATTCTCGGTTACTAAAGTATATGGAACAATGACTTTGCTCATTCTCCCACTTTTCTGATGACAGGAACCTATGACTTCGCTTTCTCTTACAAAGTCTAATGTGCTAAATACACATTAAGAGCTCAGTAAGTTCTTCATGGTTTTTTGATGACAGGTATGGTTTGTCTGGAAAGCAAGAGATCTGGAGTCATTACTGATATTATATCTCACACCACTTTCAGACTCCAGTGGAAGGTGTCTTGACTGCAATGGGCTTTTCATCTCATCTGTCTTGAATGTTTAAGGTTATAAATAGCTATGGGTGAATGTAAGAAAAAAATTATGAAAATCGTTATGATTTTCAATTATATTTTAAAATAAGATAATGCCTGTTTTGTAGATTACTAGAATCTTATAAATATTTTATCTATTAATTAGATATTAAATATCTATTAGGATTAAATATATCTATTACTAAGACACCTCCAGAGAATGAGAAACAATTTGAAGAGTGTTAAAGGACAAAGAATAGTATTTATTAAATGAATGGATAAATATTATAGCAAAGGGATTTTTTTTTAAACCTAAATGACAGTTTGATAATAAAACTGATAATTTTCTTTTCTTTTCTCAATGTATACACAGGTTGAACCAGATAGTTTCTGTAACCTTATGTGGAGCTTACACATAAGAAAGTTAAAGAGAACTTATCTTTTTGGAATCCAAAAGTCTATTTTCTACTTTTAAACTTACGAATTACCTGGTTGAATTCATTTTGGCTAAGAACCTCCACCGAACATGATCCAAAACTGGAAATAATATGGAGGGAGAGAGGATTTAAGGAGTGTTTCTCTATTAACTCATTATCTTGTATTTTGACACAACCAGAAAATGTTTCCCTAAAGAAATTCACAAACTCCATATCTTATTGCCTTTGTTGTGCCTTTTGCTCAGAGAGCTTAATGTTCTAATTAAAAGGTGTGTCCTAAGCTATAAAGAACTCTGCAGTTTAATCCATTTATTTTTACATTGTTCTTCATGTTAATGTGTTAATAATGAATATTTCAAAAAAAATAGTGGAGTCACCACTTTCAGCTTTGCCTTGTTTTTGTTATAACTGAAAAGATCTCTATTTTGTTACCCCAGAGAATCTGCCAGTGTGAACTGGGAGATTGAAAATGTCACTTTGTCTGATGAAGGCGCCTACGAATGCATTGCTCTCAGCAGTGCAGGGACCGGACGGGCGCAGACATTTTTTGATGTGTCAGGTAATTATTACTAATTGCTTTGCCGTTGCCTGCATATTAACGCATCTGTGGAAATGGGATGTTTGCTAAGCCTGGTTTCACCACCTCTTAGCTGTGTGACCTTCTTGGGCCAATCACTGAAGGACTCAGGGCCTTGGGTTCCCAAACTGTTAAATGAGGATATCTTTAACAGTCTCTATCTCATGGAGAAACTACGAGGATAAACGAGAGAGTATATGTAAAGCACATAGAAGAGAGCCTGGCACATGGAAACACTTGATAGACCTTAGGTATTATTGTGGTGGTTGTTGTACTATTATCATTATTATTGTAGGGACCCAATAAATATTTTTGGAAATGACCATATAGCATTTTTATTAAAATTTAAAGAAATTTAGAGAAAGGAAGGGATAGAATTTAAGAAAAGGAAGAGTTCTATTCTGAGAATAACAGGGTTAAAACTTTCCCTTTTCCTCCCCCATGTTAATAATAAGCAGAGTGCTTTTATGAGTGGATTCTGACATTAAATTGAAGACAATAATGAAAGTGATCATGTTCAAGAAACACAGGGCCTCAGTGGCTACAATATTGGTATTAAGAAGAGTGGAAGAAATGCTAATTATTTTGCTTTTAGATAGTATGTTTCCGATGAATAAATGAGAGGCAAAACTCATTGCTTTATAAGGCAGAATATATTTTAGTGAAAAAAATCACTTTTTCCTCTAATCTCGCAGAATTCTCAGGACACAAAAGGACTGTCATTTTAAACCAATGATCATGATTTAAGCCACTTACTCAGCATAAATCTAGAATTTATTGGAAAGTTTGTTTCAATTGATTTATTTTCTACCTGCCTTGTAGATCAGTGTTGCTATGTGTTTAATAGTAACCCTATTCTGACCTAAATGTAGCTGCTGAGTTTTATAACAATGTCTGTATCTGCTTTTAGTAACAATGTGCATTTTCTTGAGACAAAGACAAAAGAAACTATAGAATTGTAGGACTGCTTAGAAGTCTAGGATTTATGTTTGTTATCAATAAGTCCAAGCTGAACTTTAAAACAGAGGCATGCAAGCATGTTCTTCTTGGAGTAAATTTATTTGTATTCTCTTATTCTTAGAAAAATAAAGTTTGTCTCCTGAAACAATTTTGTTGACATGCATCATAAACTATTCATTTTTTCATCTCCAGTAATTATGAAAGGCATTGGAATTGTGTCAACGTTCCTCAGCTTCTGGGAAAACAAACACTTGAGCACTTGAGATTTTCTGGGCTTTTTTTTTTATCCCCCGCCCCAGCAATATTAATTAAGGGAAAGACAACAGGGAAAGAAATTTGAGTGAGTGGATTTAAACATCTTGCATAAACAACTGGGAAGTGCCAGTACAAATTTGTGAACTGGTAAGAATTTGGCTCTGGGTGTCAGTAACTTCCATATGCATGTTGTACACATGCCCCTCTACTTTAATATTTACTAGCCAGGCAGTGGTATCAGGAAATTACACTGTACTCAAGCCAGATTTCAGGAATCGTGTCCCATTCGGTCAATTAGGAAAGAAGGAGCAGAAACACTGATGGTAATGGCAATGATTACAACCACAGAAGTAACAAGCAAGTGCCCCTTTGGACTTGGAAGAGTAGATAGTTCTTTCTGGGCTCACCATTGCCTGAAACCTCCACCCACTTCTGAATCTCTCTTAGCCTAGGCTGAGATCCCAGCAGTTACCTGACCAGCCCACTGGGATCAGGTGCAAATTCACAGGATAATTAGATCTTATATTTTGGAAAGGAGTGTTAATAATGAAGGCATTATGGGATAGTGATGTTCTTGTGTCACTATGGACACTAATTTATTTTGTAAAGTCAAAGGGCACCCAAGAGCAGTTTAAAGAAAAGCTAAAGTTCTACTAATAGGTTACCTCAGTTTTTCCAGCATTTTCTTCTAGCTGACATGTTTAAGGATTTTTGGTTCATGTGAAATGTTGATTATTGAATGTCTTAAATGCAAAATGGGTGTAAAAAGCATCGTACTTTTATTGAATATAAACACATAGAAACAAATGAATAGGGTTGCAGAAGCATGAAAAACTCATTCTTTTCAAGTGACATTTAGTAATTTAGTTTAGTACTGTTACAAATTACATTAATTTACTGAATTTCTTTATTAACACAATGCCTTTCCCCCAACGCACACACATAGAGTACTATAATTTTGGGTTTAAGTAAAATACCAAGAATAAAGAAGTCTTGTCAGGGGCATGTCAGTGACAGGGAATCTTAAATTATAATTATAGGATATTGTTTTAGAACGGGATAAGACTTGGAAATAATCTTGCACTACCTCATCATTTTGTAGGTAAAGAAACTGAAGCCCAGAGCAGGCAAGTGGCCCATTATGGTTACAAGGATAAGGAGTGAGACGATCCCTGTACTCTCTTCCAGCAGTCTTCTTTTTTTTTTTTTTTAAGATTTTATTTATTTATTCATGAGAGACAGAGAGAGAGAGGCAGAGGGAGAAGCAGGCTCCCAAGGAGCAGAGAGCCCAATGCGGGACTCAATCCCAGGACCCTGGGATCATGACCTGAGCCAAAGGCAGACGCTTAACCATCTGAGCCACCCAGGTGCCCTCTTCCAGCAGTCTTTACCTAATGCCACAGGCCTATACTTGTCATTCTTCTTTCAGTTTTGAGGCTTTGAGTTTCCATCTCTGGTTCCCTTATTCTAGCCTCAGTTGTTGTTTCACTTAGGAAGAGCTAACTTCCAGCACCAGGCTAGGTATTCCATTATCTCGGCTTCCCTCATCATTTCCTCCAACCTCGGCAAATTTATTTATGTATGAATAAATATTTCTATGTGTATTATATTTATTATCTCTAGTTATTTATGCAGCAATGATATTGTATGTCATTTCAAATCGGTTATGTTATTAGAAAGTTGGCATTTTACATATTTGAATTTATGTCTGCAGAGGGAATAAACTCTGAGGCAGGGTTTGTATGCAAGAGGGTTATTGGGGAGTTTTCTAGGAAAAAGCACCTATAAGGAAGTAACATAAGTGGAAGAAGTTAAATTGTTGTGTAGTCACTACTAGGACCTTAGCTGATCCCACAGGAAATTCTGGAGCTGTCATGGTCCTGAATTGAGGCAAGAGAGCTGGTCCTTTGCTTCCTCATGAAGTGGTCACTGGATGTGGGCTACCCTGGACAAGGGGTCTTACCCTGAGCAGGTTAACACCCTTGGCTATGAGCTATATGTAGCCAGCAAGCATAGCAGCTAGGGAAATGAGTGCCTTGGTCCTTAAGAGGGATCTAGGCATGTGCCCAGCATTCCCTACATACCTAATTGAGATTTCCCATTTTCTAAAAAATCTCAAAAAAATACCTAGTCTAGTTGAAGAAGTTTGTTTCAAAAGAACAAAGAAAAGAAAGCCATACAAAATGTCATATGGCCTTCAGAAAATCTTGATAAGATGTGAACACAAGCATGTACTATCACTTTCAGGTCTTTGGTGGTCTATGCCATCTTGTATGTTAGAGTCATAAAACATTAGAACTAGAAAGGGTCTTTAAGATAACCTCATTTAATTGGGTGCCTAGGTGACTCAGTTAAGCGTCCCAACTTTTGATTTTGGCTCAGGTCATGATATCAGGGTTGTGAGACTGAGCCCCTCATCGAGGCCTGCATTGGGCTCTGCGCTGGGTGTGGAGCCTGTTTAGGATTTTCTCTCTGCCCCACCTGCCCACCCCGGCTCTCTCTCTCCCTTTAAAAAAAAAAAAAGATAACCTAAATTAATCGTTGACTTCTCTAAGGTCACACACCTAGGGATAGAACTAGGCAGCATATAGTTGCCAGATTCAGCAAATAAAAACATAGAATGCCCAGTTAAATTTGAATTTCATATAAGTGTGTCTGAAATAATTTCATGAGACATATGTATACTAAAATATTATTTGATGTTTATCTGAAATTCAAATTTAACAAAGCATCTCGTATTTTGTGTGTCAAGCCTAGCCAGACTCCAGAACTTTCTTTGTCATGTACTCTTTCTACTTGATTCACTAGGCATTTTCATAAGAGATTTTTTTTTAAAGATTTTATTTATTTATTTGAGCCAGAGAGAATGAGAGAGAGAGAGAGCATGGGGGGTGGGAGGGTCAGAGGGAGAAGCAGACTCCTCGCTGAGCAAGGAGCCCGATGCGGGACTCGATCCCAGGACTCCAGGATCATGACCTGAGCCGAAGGCAGTTGCTTAACCAACTGAGCCACCCAGGCGCCCATTCATAAGAGATTTAAAAAAAAACATAGCAAAATGATAAAATTTTGTTTTTTAAATAATTTAAAATAGCATCTATTCTTCTAAAAATCTTTGGAAAACTAGGATAAATATGAAGAAAAATACGGAAAATATACACATTTCTATCCCTCGGAGATTACCACTATGGTTTTGGCATATTGCTTCCAGGTTTTCTCTAGGCTTATGATTCATCTGCACTTATAAATGGTTTTGAATAAAGAAGAATAAAATTTGATCTTGAATATCTTATACTCTTTCATATTTAAACTAAAACAGGCACATGGATTTCTAGCTAGCATAACTCACCACAGTTTTTATTGCTGTATTATTGCTGAATAATGGCTTGCTACAGAAGGTCATTTTAAAGCACTTGGGCAGAGTGTACTTTAGAGGGGCATTTGTATTTATTCTCAAATTAACTAGAGTAATATGTGATTCTCTCTAGAATGTTGGCTAAATATTTAACTAGTAAGTGGCTTTTAACCACATCTGAAACGTGTATGCATTACTCAATACCTTTTGTGTGCATGGCTTTCTATGTACAATTTTATTAAAGGTCTGCGCCTACTCTTAACTTAACCTTCTTAAATCAAAACATTCCTCATGCCTCTGGGGGAACATTTGTCATGCACTGCTATTGTACTGTGTCTTCTTAATGAGATTGTAACTCTCCTTAAATCTGATACTGTCATACTTAGTATACTATTGTCTACCATACTTTGTGTCCTCTTTTCTTTTATTTATTTATTTTTTATTCTTATGTTAATCCCCATACATTACATCATTAGTTTTAGATGAAGTGTTCCATGATTCATTGTTTGTGCATAACACCCAGTGCTCCATGCAGAATGTGCCCTCCTCAATACCCACCACCAGGCTAACCCATCCTCCCACCCCCCTCCCCTTTAGAACCCTGTTTGTTTTTCAGAGTCCATCATCTCTCATGGTTCGTCTACCCCTCCGATTTCCCCCGCTTCATTCTTCCCCTCCCACTACCTTCTTCTTCTTCTTTTTTTTTTTTTTTAACATATATTGCATTATTTGTTTCAGAGGTACAGATCTGAGATTCAACAGTCTTGCACAATTCACAGCGCTTACCAGGGCACATACCCTCCCCAGTGTCTATCACCCAGTCACCCCATCCCTCCCACCCCACCCCCCACTCCAGCAACCCTCAGTTTGTTTCCTGTGATTAAGAATTCCTCATATCAGTGAGATCATATGATACATGTCTTTCTCTGTTTGACTTATTTCACTCAACATAATTCCCTCCAGTTCCATCCACGTCGTTGCAAATGGCAAGATCTCATTCCTTTTGATGGCTGCATAATATTCCATTGTATATATATATATACACCACATCTTTATCCATTCATCTGTCGATGGACATCTTGGCTCTTTCCACAGTTTGGCTATTGTGGACATTGCTGCTATAAACATCAGGGTGCACGTACCCCTTTGGATCCCTACTTTTGTATCTTTGGGGTAAATACCCAGTAGTGCAATTGCTGGATCATATGGTAGCTCTATTTTCAACTTTTTGAGGAACCTCCATCCTGTTTTCCAGAGTGGCTGCACCAGTTTGCATTCCCACCAACAGTGTAGGAGGGTTCCCCTTTCTCCACATCCCCACCAACATCTGTCGTTTCCTGACTTGTTAATTTTAGCCATTCTGACTGGTGTGAGGTGGTATCTTATTGAGGTTTTGATTTGGATTTCCCTGATGCTGAGCGATATTGAGCACTTTTTCATGTGTCTGTTGGCCATTTGGATGTCTTCTTTGGAAAAATGTCTGTTCATGTCTTCTGCCCATTTCTTGATTGGATTCTTTGTTCTTTGGGTGTTGAGTTTGATGAGTTCTTTATAGATTTTGGATACTAGCCCTTTATCTGATATGTCATTTGCAAATATCTTCTCCCATTCTGTCGGTTGTCTTTTGGTTTTGTTGACTGTTTCCTTTGCTTTGCAAAAGCTTTTTATCTTGATGAAGTCCCAATAGTTCATTTTTGCCCTTGCTTCCCTTGCCTTTGGCGATGTTTCTAGAAGAAGTTGCTTCGGCTGAGGTCAAAGAGGTTGCTGCCTGTGTTCTCCTTTAGAATTTTGACGGACTCCTGTCTCACATTGAGGTCTTTCAACCATTTGGAGTCTATTTTTGTGTGTGGTGTAAGGAAATGGTCCAGTTTCATTCTTCTGCATGTGGCTTTCCAATTTTCCCAACACCATTTGTTGAAGAGACTGTCTTTTTTCCATTGGACATTCTTTCCTGCTTTGTCAAAGATGAGTTGACCATAGAGTTGAGGGTCCATTTCTGAGCTCTCTATTCTGTTCTATTGATCTATGTGTCTGTTTTTGTGCCAGTACCATGCTGTCTTGATGATGACAGCTTTGTAATAGAGCTGGAAGTCCGGAATTGTGATGCCGCCGGCTTTGCTTTTCTTTTTCAACATTCCTCTGGCTATGCGGGGTCTTTTCTGGTTCCATACAGATTTTAGGATGATTTGTTCCATTTCTTTGAAAAAAGTGGATGGTATTTTGATGGGGATTGCATTGAATGTGTAGATTGCTCTAGGTAGCATTGACATCTTCACAATATTTGTTCTTCCAATCCATGAGCATGGAACATTTTTCCATTTCTTTGTGTCTTCCTCAATTTCTTTCATGAGTATTTTATAGTTTTCTGAGTACAGATCCTTTGTCTCTTTGGTTAGATTTATTCCTAGGTATCTTATGGTTTTGGGTGCAATTGTAAATGGGATTGACTCCTTAATTTCTCTTTCTTCTGTCTTGTTGTTGGTGTATAGGAATGCCACTGACTTCTGTGCATTGATTTTATATCCTGCCACTTGACTGAATTCCTGTATGAGTTCTAGCAGTTTTGGGGTGGAGTCTTTTGGGTTTTCCACATAAAGTATCATATCATCTGCAAAGAATGAGAGTTTGACTTCTTCTTTGCCAATTTGGATGCCTTTGATTTCTTTTTGTTGTCTGATTGCTGTGGCTAGGACTTCCAATACTGTGTTGAATAGCAGTGGTGATAGTGGACATCCCTGCCGCGTTCCTGACCTTAGGGGGAAAGCTCTCAGTTTTTCCCCATTGAGAATGATATTCACTGTAGGTTTTTCATAGATGGCTTTTATGATATTGAGGTATGTACCCTCTATGCCTATACTCTGAAGAGTTTTGATCAAGAAAGGATGCTGTACTTTGTCAAAAGCTTTTTCTGCATCTATTGAGAGGATCATATGATTCTTGTTCTTTCTTTTGTTAATGTATTGTATCACATTGATTGATTTGCGGATGTTGAACCAACCTTGCAGCCCAGGGATACATCCCACTTGGTCATGGTGAAGAATCCTTTTAATGTACTGTTGGATCCTATTGGCTAGTATTTTGGTGAGAATTTTTGCATCCATGTTCATCAGGGATATTGGTCTGTAATTCTCCTTTTTGATGGGATCTTTGTCTGGTTTGGGGATCAAGGCAATGCTGGCCTTATAAAATGAGTTTGGAAGTTTTCCTTCCATTTCTATTTTTTGGAACAGTTTCAGAAGAATAGGTATTAATTCTTCTTGAAATGTTTGGTAGAATTCCCCTGGGAAGCCATCTGGCCCTGGGCTTTTGTTTTTTGGGAGATTTTTGATGACTGCTTCTATTTCCTTAGTGGTTATAGGTCTGTTCAGGTTTTCTATTTCATCCTGGTTCAGTTTGGTAGTTGATACATCTCTAGGAATGCATCCATCTCTTCCAGGTTATCTAATTTGCTGGCATAGAGTTGCTCATAATATGTTCTTATAATTGTTTGTATTTCTTTGGTGTTGGTTGTGATCTCTCCTCTTTCATTCATGATTTTGTTGATTTGGGTCATTTCTCTTCTCTTTTTGATAAGTCTGGCCAGGGGTTTATCAATCTTGTTAATTCTTTCAAAGAACCAGCTCCTCGTTTCGTTGATCTGTTCTACTGTTCTTTTAGTTTCTATTTCATTGATTTCTGCTCTGATCTTTATTATTTCTCTCTCCTGCTGGGTTTCGGCTTTATTTGTTGTTCTTTCTCCAGCTCCTTTAGGTGTAGGGTTAGGTTGTGTACTTGAGACCTTTCTTGTTTCTTGAGAAAGGCTTGTATTGCTATATACTTTCCTCTTAGGACTGCCTTTGCTGCATCCCAAAGATTTTGAATAGTTGTGTTTTCATTTTCATTGGTTTCCATGTATTTTTTTAATTCTTCTTTAATTTCCTGGTTGACCCATTCATTCTTCAGAGGATGCTCTTTAGCCTCCATGTATTTGAGTTCCTTCCGACTTTCCTCTTGTGACTGAATTCTAGTTTCAAAGCATTGTGCTCTGAAAATAGGCAGGGAATGATCCCAATCTTTTGGTACCGGTTGAGACCTGATTTATGACCTAGGATGTGATCGATTCTGGAGAATGTTCCATGGGCACTAGAGAAGAATGTGTATTCCGTTGCTTTGGGGTGGAATGTTCTGAATATGTCTGTGAAGTCCATTTGGTCCAGTGTGTCATTTAAAGTCTTTATTTCCTTGTTGATCTTTTGCTTAGGCGATCTGTCCATTTCAGTGAGGGCGGTGTTCAAGTCCCCCACTATTATTGTATTGTTGTCAATGTGTTTCTTTGCTTTTGTTATTAATTGCCTTATATAATTGGCTGCTCCCATGTTAGGGGCATAGATACTTACAATTGTTAGATCTTCTTGTTGGATAGATCCTTTAAGTAGGATATAATGTCCTTCCTCATCTCTTATTACAGTCTTTGGTTTAAAATCTAATTTGTCTGATATAAGGATTGCCACCCCAGCTTTCTTTTGGTGTCCATTAGCATGGTAAATGGTTTCCACCCCCTCACTTTCAATCTGGGGGTGTCTTTGGTTCTAAAATGAGTCTCTTGCAGACAGCATATCAATGGGTCTTGTTTATTAACCCAGCCTGATAGCCTGTGTCTTTTGATTGGGGCATTGAGCCCATTTACATTCAGGGTAACTATTGAAAGATAGGAATTTAGTGCCATTGTATTGCCTGTAAGGTGACTGTTACCGTATATTGTCTGTGTTCCTTTCTGGTCTATGTTGCTTTTAGGCTCTCTCTTTGCTTAGAGGACCCCTTTCAAGATTTCCTGTAGGGCTGGTTTTGTGTTTGCAAATTCCTTTAGTTTTTGTTTGTCCTGGAAGCTTTTTATCTCTCCTTCAATTTTCAATGACAGCCTAGCTGGATAGAGTATTCTTGGCTGCATATTTTTCTCATTTAATGCTCTGAATATATCCTGCCAGTCCTTTCTGGCCTGCCAGGTCTCTGTGGATAGGTCTGTTGCCAATCTAATGTTTCTACCATTGTATGTTACATATCTCTTCTCCTGAGCTGCTTTCAGGATTTTCTCTTTGTCTATGAGACTCGTAAGTTTTACTATTAGATGTCGGGGTGTTGACCTATTTTTATTGATTTTGAGAGGGGTTCTCTGTGCTTCCTGGATTGTCATGCCTGTTTCTTTCCCCAAATTAGGGAAGTTCTCTGCTATAATTTGCTCCATTATACCTTCTGCCCCTCTCTCTCATTCTTCTTCTTCTGGGATCCCAATTATTCTAATGTTGTTTCGTCTAATGGTATCGCTTATCTCTCGAATTCTGCCCTCGTGATCCAGTAGTTGTTTATCTCTCTTTTTCTCAGCTTCTTTATTTTCCATCATTTCATCTTCTATATTACTGATTCTCTCTTCTGCCTCATTTATTCTAGCACTTAGCGCCCCCATTTTTGATTGCACCTCATTAATAGCCTTTTTGATTTCTACTTGGTTGGATTTTAGCTCTTTTACTTCTCCAGAAAGGGTTTCTCTAATAACTTCCATATTTTTTTTAAGCCCAGCTAGTATCTTTAAAGTGATGATTCTGAACTCTAGATCTGACATCGTACTAATGTCCGTATTGAGTAGGTCCCTGGCAGTTGGTACTACCTCTTGTTCTTTTTGCTGAGGTGATTTTTTCCGTCTTGTCATTTTGTGCAGAGGAGAATAGATTAATGAGAGAACAAAATGCTAGCAGAGTAACCACGTCCCTAGAAAATACACTCTAAACAAATCAGAAAAGACCTGAAGCAGTGGGATAAGAAAGGGAAAGAGAGAAAAAAGAAAAAGATAAAGATAAAAACAAAGACTAAGAAAACAAAACAACAAAAAAAACAGAATGTGATCAAATATGATCAGGCTGGTATATAGATCAGTGCCACACACTAGATTTGGGGTGTATTTGGTCTGTTAGAAGAAAGTGCCTCCCAAAATTTTAAAGAAAGAAAAACTTATATATGTACAAAAATAAGGGTTGATATGATGAGGGATGGAATATGACTGTAAAAATGGAAATTATAAAAAATTTTATAAAAGGAATTGATAAGAAGTTGTTTGAAAAAAGAAAGAAGAGGATTTAAAAAAAGAAAAAAGATAAAGAAAAAAAAAAGGGAGAGGATGTGATCAGGCAGGGGAATAGAAAACACCATATACTAGAGATTTAGAGTATATTTTAATCTGTTAGAAGAAACTATCTCAAAATTTTAAAGAGAGAACAACTTATATATATAAGCCAAAAATATGGGTAACTACTATGAAGGGAGAGAATATGACTCTAAAAATGAAAAATAAAAATGTTTTTTTTTAAAAAAAGGGATTGATAAGCTGTTGGTTGAAAAAGGGAAAAAGAAAAATTCAAAAAGAAAAAAAAAGAAAAAAGACAGTTAAAAAAAAATTAACTTTGAAAGACTAAAGCATCATCGTTAAAAAGCCATGAATTCTATGTGCAGTATTCCCCTAGCTCTGGAGTTCTGCCATTCTCATTGATCGGTAAACTTGGTTTTGGCCGCCTGTTCTCGCTGATCATCTGGGGGAGGGGCCTGTTGCCGTGGTTTCCAAATGTCTTTGCCAGAGGCGGAATTGCCCCGCCCTTGCCCCCTCCCGGCTAAGTAACCTGCTCGGGTTTGGTCTCCGGGGCTTTTGTTCCCTGCGAGCTTTCCGTACAGCTTTGGAGGCGGAGAGTGAAAATGGCGGCCTCCCAATCTCTGCCCCGGAGGAGCCAAGAACTTGGGGCCTGCTCCTCAGTGAGTCCCCAGAGAAAAGCCGTCAGTCACTCCCGTCTCCCTGGTCTCTGGCCGCACTCCGTGCTCACCCAGCCTGTGACCGCGTGTTTCTATCTCTGGCACCCAACCCCGGGTGGAGTCTCCAAACCCAGCAGATCCCTGCGGTGCACTCCCGCGCGGCTCCTCCCGGGGGAGGAAGGTGAGTCTCCCCGGATCTGCCGCTTGTTGGGTCCCTGCTGGAGGAGCAGGGGCCCGACGGTGCCGCGGATCACGGTTTATGGCAACCCCGAGCTGAGAGCCCGCGCCTGGGCTCCGCCTCTGCAGCCGGCTTCCCTGCTCCGTTACCTGGGAGCTCTGCCACACTCAGGCACCCCCGGTCTTTCTGTGACCCCGAGGGTCCTGAGACCACACTGTCCCGGAGGGTTCCACCCCCCGCTTAGCCACCAGAGTGACGTCCCTCGACGGAGCAGACTTTTAAATGTTCCGATTTTGTGCTCCATGGTTCTATCACTTGCCAGAAGCGGCCAACAGAGGCCCCTCCCCTGCCGTCTATCCTCCCGAATATCGCCTGGTATTCACTTCTCCGCACGTCCTACCTTCCAGAAAGTGGTCGCTTTTCTGATGAGAGAGTTTTTGCTCTTCTTTTCTTCGATCTCCTGTTGAGTTTGTAGGTGTTCAGAATGGTTTGATCCCTATCCAGGTGAATTCCTGAGAGGAGACGAAATCCAGGTCTCCTACTCCTCCGCCATCTTGCTCCGCCCCCCCTCTTTTCTTTTAAACACTAAATAAGTATTTTTAAATTAAAAAAATCCATAATTGCTACTTTCTTCAAAACTCAAATAAAAATTTGCTTCACTCCACAATCCTAAATTAGTCTAATCATATCCTTTTGCCACGCCTTTTTGATTCTCACATCTATAATTTATAAATTTAGACTTGTATGTGTATGCTTTGGTATGTAAACAAGCACTACTTTTTTTTTTTTTTACATTGAGGATTAAAGGAACTAAAAACAGATTCTTTGTGTGGTGTCTTCAGGTTACAAGTACCCTGTGCTATTATTCACTTTTACAGTAAGATGTTTTAAAATTTAATTTAAAATTTAAAATTTAAATTAGAGAACATTCAAATCTTCAATTAAAGACATACATTTAAAACTACAGTGTTTGGCAAAATCTGATAAAAATTAGATGGTTTTTTTTTTTTTTTTTTTTAGAATATGCACTACTTTGGTTTTTTTTAAAGATTTTATTTATTTATTTATTTATGAGAGACAGAGAGAGAGGCAGAGGGAGAAGCAGGCTCCCAAGGAGCAGGGAGCCCGATGCGGGACTCGATCCCAGGACCCTGGGATCATGACCTGAGCCGAAGGCAGACGCTTAACCATCTGAGCCACCCAGGTGCCCGAATATGCACTACTTTGTAAGAATCTTTTAATTAAATGATAATTTTCTTCAGGTCATAGACATATGTATTAATGAATAAATTCTCTTGTACTGCATCTTCCCTGCAAGATTTTCTTTTTTTTTTTTTTAAAGATTCTATTTATTTATTTGAGAGAGAGAAACAGCATGACAGGGGAGAGGGTCAGAGGGAGAAGCAGGCTTCCCAGTGAGCAGGGAGCCCAATGCGGCACTCGATCCCAGGACTCTGGGATCATGACCTGAGCCGAAGGCAGTCGATTAACCAACTGAGCCACCCAGGTGCCCCTTCCCTACAAGATTTTCAATACATACTCATTAAATATTTAAACCACATTAGTAAGTGAGCAAAATGGCTGTTAGGTCTCTTGATTTGAATATTTTCATTTTACACAGAGCCCCCTCCAGTCATCCAAGTGCCTGATAATGTTACAGTCACTCCTGGAGAAAGAGCAGTTTTGACATGTCTCGTCATCAGTGCAGTGGATTACAATCTAACCTGGCAGAAGAATGACCGAGATGCCAGACAGGCAGACCCAGCAAGAATGAGGATCTTGGCTAACCTATCACTGGAGCTAAGGAGTGTGAAGTTCAACGATGCTGGGGAGTATCACTGTGTGGTTTCCAATGAAGGAGGATCATCAGCTGCTTCAGTTTTCCTCACAGTGCAAGGTATGTGCATATGGTAACTTCAGAGTTATGATGTCTTCCTCTCTTCTTTCTTTGAACTTTATTCCCTTAAATTAGCTATGTGAGAATGACAGTATCTACCCAAACAATTACTGTTTTGAATGATAAAGGCCTTATGGATCTTAAGTAGTGTAAAGCTGACTAACCTGGAAACTAAAACATCACTAACAAATAGGTGACTTATTTTTTTTTTCAATTTTATTATGTTATGGTAGTCACCATACAATACATCATTAGTTTTTGATGTAGTGATCCATGATCCATTGTTTTCGTATAACACCCAGTGCTCCATGCAGGAGCACTTAATACCCATCACCAGGCTAACCAATCCCCCCTCCCACCTCCCCTCTAAAACCCTGTTTGTTTCTCAGAGTCCATAGTCTCTCATGGTTCATCTCTCCCTCCAATTCCCCCCGCCCATTTTCCCCTTCCTTCTCTTAATGTCCTCCATGTTATTCCTTATGTTCCACAAATAAGTGAAACCATATGATAATTGACTTTCTCTGCTTGATTTATTTCACTTAGCATAATCTCCTCCAGTCCCATCCATGTTGATGTAAAAGTTGGGTATTCATCTTTTCTGATGGCTGAGTAATATTCCATTGTATATATGGACCACATCTTCTTTATCCATTCATCCGTTGAAGGGCATCTCGGCTCTTTCCACAGTTTGGCTATTGTGGACATTGCTGCTATGAACATTGGGGTGCATATGGCCCTTCTTTTCACTACATCTGTGTCTTTGGGGTAAATACCCAGCAGTGCAATTGCTGGGTCATAGGGTAGCTCTATTTTTAAATTTTTGAGGAACCTCCACACTGTTTTCCAAAGTGGCTGTACCAACTTGCATTCCCACCAACAGTGTAAGAGGGTTCCCCTTTCTCCACAACCTCTCCAACATTTGTTGTTTCTTTCCCTGTCCATTTTTGCCATTCTAACTGGTGTAAGGTGGTATCTCAGTATGGTTTTGATTTGGATTTCCCTGATGGCTAATGATGATGAACATTTTTCATGTGTCTGTTAGCCATTTGTATGTCTTCTTCATAGAAGTATCTGATCATCTCTTCTGCCCACTTTTTTACTTGATTATTTGTTTTTTGGGTGTTGAGTTTGAGAAGTTCTTTATAGATTTTGGATACCAGCCCTTTATCTGTAGTGTCATTTGCAAATATCTTCTCCCATTCTGTGGGTGGCAAATAGGTGACTTTTTAAGATAAACACAGCTAGTCCTTTTAAGAGACTTTTATTTTGAGACTATAAATAGAAATTGTCTCTGGGTGATTTACTAGTTTTAAATTCTCTAGTCTATCATGTGGATTTTTTAAAAGTTCTATTTGTTTTTTTATTTTATTTTATTATGTTATGTTAATCACCATACATTACATCATTAGTTTTTGGTGTAGTGTTCCATGATTCATTGTTTGCGTATAACACCCAGTGCTCCATGCAGAACGTGCCCTCTTTAATACCCGTCACCAGGCTAACCCATCCCCCACCCCCTCCCCTCTAGAACCCTCAGTTTGTTTTAATAATTTGCTTAAAAATCCTTCCCAATTTGAGTTTTATATTATTTCCAATGTAACTAATTTACTTCTACTTATTTATTTGCTTAAAGATCTTATTTATTTATTTTAGAGAGAGGGTGCCAGCAAGTGGGGGAGGAGCAGAGGGAGAGAGAATCTTAAGCAGACTCCTCACTGAGCACAGAGCCCAATGCAAGGCTCGATTTCACAACCCTGAGATCATGACCCGAGCCAAAATCAAGAGTGGGACGCTTAACTGACTGAGTCACCCAGGTGCCCCCTACTTTTATTTTTTTAATTAAAGTTTAAGATGTTTCTCATCTTGGTGAAATTTTATTAAATTTTAGCAGGGTTGTTTTTATCTTTTTCATCTTAGACACAAAAGTTCTTACTGACAGTAAACTAATGGTAAGCCCACCTTTAATTATGTCTTTATAGACTATGTCTAGATAGCTGCAAACAGTGTGTTAACAATGTGGTTTGCTGGCTACAAATGTATATATTCTTCAGGATGATTAAATGTAGATCAGAAAGTGTTCCAGAGTATCTCTTTCAGTAGAATCACATTTGGCTTCTAAATGTCTATAGACCAGCTGAGAGCCTTAATGTAATGAACAAATTACTCTTGGCGGTTTTCAACTCTTAAGCTGGAAGATTCGGTTGCTGCTTCAACGGGGTATTTCATTTCAAATCCTTGATGTGGGAGACTGATTGCACCAGGATTGTGTCTGGCTCTTTGGTTATAGTCTTAGAAACAATTTTATAACATGCCCGAAGCAACACTCTCGGATGATTTTTTAACAAGGTTATCCAACAGAATGAACATTGCATCTCAGTGCTAGTGCTGAGATTGTTATTAATGGCAGAAAAGTGAAACTACCATGAGAATTAACAAAATGGTTGACATCTGATTCTAGTTTTCTCACTGGTAGTTGAGATATGTTCTGTAATCCGAATGTGTGTCTTTTGTTAGTTGCTCTGGTGAATCCTCTAGGGAAACATGGCTTTTGTAAATGGCTAACTGCATTTCCACATGGTAAACTGCCTAGATAATTAGAGTCTATCCAAGTGGTAACTTGAGTTACCAGAATTTTGAGACTGTTTTTACAGATAGAATAAAATGCTAATGGACTTCTGATATTTGATCTTGGTTCTTTACTTGAAGTCCCTTAGAATGGGATTGTAAAATAAAATCAGAGTCTTCCTAGTTTCCCCAGGTTAACTTTTCAGTGCATTAGTATTCAATTTAGTCAATTTGAGCAGTGATTCTCAAACTCTCAAACTTTCCTGGATAAGGAATTATCCAAGGAACTTATTTTTTTTAAAAAGCAGATTTCCAACCCCATATCTAGAGATTCTGATTCCCTAGGCCTGGTGTTCTGGCCTGAGAATATGCATTTATAAAAGACCTCTGAGATATTTTCATGGATAATATATTTTTTTTCTTCATACACTGCTGTGTTTTTATTCCAAAATAGTAAGACAAATAGGATATGGATAAAATAATAACAATGTAGACTGGCCTAGGGGTTTGAAGGAGAACATTAAACTCCCTAGAATTTTCCTGGCATCCCAAAGAACAGAAGCTCCAGGGGTACCACTTTGAATTTCTGGATCGTTTCTAAAGTGGCCCCTCTACCTCATTTGGAAAATCCTGTGAGGATGGACTGAAAATATATAGCTGTTTGTTTAACCCAGTATGGAGCTATTTCAATGCATTTCGCCTCTTGAACAGAGATATTGCATGCTCCGAAATAAAAGGAAAGCCCTGCTTATTCAGAGGTGGAGCAGGGAGAGACTTAAAAACTCTCCAGAAAGCCTTCAGCACTGTAACTAAATGTTAATGTTTAAAGATATACCAATATTTCAGGAAGCCATTGGTAGTGCCACACTAAAGCTCATTCTAGTTTTATTTATTTATTTTTTAATTTTTATTTATTTATTTATTATTATGTTATGTTAATCACCATACATTACATCATTAGTTTTTGATGTAGTTGTTCCATGATTCATTGTTTGCGTATGACACCCAGTGCTCCATGCAGAACGTGCCCTCCTTAAAACCCATCACCAGGCTAACCCATCCCCCCACCCCCCTCCCCTCTAGAACCCTCAGTTTGTTTCTCAGAGTCCATAGTCTCTCATGGTTCATCTCCCCCTCCGATTTCCCCCCCTTCATTCTTCCTCTCCTGCTATCTTCTTCTTTTTTTTTTTTTTTTTTTTATAAGATATGATGTATTATTTGTTTCAGAGGTACAGGTCTGTGATTCAACAGTCTTACACAAATCACAGCGCTCACCATAGCACATACCCTCCCCAATGTCTATCATCCAGCCGCCCCATCTCTCCCACCCCACCCCCCACTCCAGCAACCCTCAGTTTGTTTCCCGAGATTAAGAATGCCTCATATCAGTGAGGTCATATGATACATGTCTTTCTCTGATTGACTTATTTCGCTCAGCATAATACCCTCCAGTTCCATCCACGTCATTGCAAATGGCAAGATCTCATTCCTTTTGATGGCTGCATAATATTCCATTGTATATGTATATAACACATCTTTTTTATCATGGATAACATTTTATGAAATAGCATTTGAATCTATTCTACAGAATGAACCCTATGATTTAGAAAGGTATATCTTTAAAAGAAGCCCTTGACTCTTTTCTTTCTGGCAAAATAGAGTCATTATTAGCCAATGATTTAAATAAGTGCTGAGGTAAGATATTTTATAATACACAAAACATAAATACAAAAGACATACAATATTACCTGATTACTGGCTAGTATGTATCATCTCAAGTGGTATAAATCTGTTTAGAGTTGTTAATTTATGGCTTATCTAGTTGGTCTTGAGTTTGAGGGATGAAATGTGATGAAAAAAGATATTTTAAAAATCTAACAAAACTATAGACTAGTGTTAATGACACTTGTTTAATAAGAAATGAGAACTCTAGCTAATTGTAGCTATCTGAATGCATTATTTTACTATTGAATGTACTATTGCAA
The DNA here is from genome assembly GCF_011800145.1 of Mirounga leonina. NCBI lineage: Eukaryota > Metazoa > Chordata > Mammalia > Carnivora > Phocidae > Mirounga > Mirounga leonina. Next base: position 45,702,376 of record NW_023270389.1, read on the forward strand.
AGCTATGGATATTTGATGAAATAAACTATTGTACCCAGAGTTATAATTTATTTATAAGAATAAAAGATGCTTGTCAACTACTGACATTGGATCTAAAATTATAAATTAATTTCATTTATATGCAGTAAAATGTTTTTAAAAGCAGAAATAGCAAAGAGTTTCAGAAAACATAAAGGTATAATAGTTACTTGTTTTGAATACATACTTTACAAATAATTTTCTTGCTTATATGGGAATCAGTAGCTTAATTCATAGCCTCATTTACATTTCTTTACCTCCACATGTCTGTTCGGAAACTGCTGCTATCGGGAATAATCTTAAGAGTTACACATACAGGGCGCCTGGGTGGCTCAGTTGGTTAAGCGACTGCCTTCGGCTCAGGTCATGATCCTGGAGTCCTGGGATCGAGTCCCGCATCGGGCTCCCTGCTCGGCGGGGAGTCTGCTTCTCCCTCTGACCCTCCTCCCTCTCATGTGCTCTCTGTCTCTCTCATTCTCTCTGGCTCAAATAAATAAATAAAATCTTTAAAAAAAAAAAGAGTTAGACATACATACTTTACAAAGTTTGGGTAGTAGTTTTAAAATATATTATTAGAAAGAATTTTTTGGTTTTAAATAGCATATCTGTAGCTGCTGCAGCCTCTCCTCATCTAACAGTAAAATAACAATAAAGACCTCAAAAAGACAAAACTGAAGAATACCAAAACCCAGTGGCAATGGATAGTAGCAAAAATTCTGGGAGGAATTTTATAGCTATTATATATAAAGATTTTTATTTATATACATATGTATATCTAATGTAAATATGCATATGTAATGTTCATATTTTAAGGTCAGTGGAATGAAAATCTCAACCAACGGTCCATCCTTTTTATGTTCACATGAAAGCTGGGAGGATGTATCTTTTTCCTTCTGTTTCGTACTTTGCTCCAAAAAGAAAATATTACAGCCATAATCCTGTCTCCTCACACATATTAATAGCGATAACCATCCAGTAAGGAAAATGTAGGACAAGAAGTAGACAGGCTAATTGAACAAAATAATTAAAATAAAATAAAATAAAATGTAAATACAGAGAGAGAGAAAAAAAAAGTAGACAGGCAAGCTGGGGCCCACGTAGAGAATTGTAACTTGGATATATGTTTCTCTCCAAATGAAAATATTTGGAAACATGAGAAACATTGATAGGGGTGTCAATTATGGATTTTAGAGAGAGCTGGTAGCAGAGGGGAGTATCCCAATCTCAGCCCAAAGAGCATAATAGATGAGAATTGTGCAAGGAGCTATGCATATCAGACTAACTCAGCTGCAGAGCTGCAAAGGCAGTTCAACTAGAACAGAAGTAGCCAAATAATCAAGCTATGTCTATCCAAACACTTTGTTGATAGACACTGGGTCTGGATTTGATGTCACCTAATTTGAGGATGAATAAACAGAAAATTATCAAAACAAAACAAAACAACAGGAAAAAAAAAAATAAAGCATTGGGCCTAAGAAAAAGATAATGGGGAACAAAATAAGGGGGGATAGCCTTAGAAGAAATGGATGCTTCTGAAGGCAGTTTATTCTAAAGACAAAAAAAATGTTTAGTGTCACCAATGTCTTTCTAAAAGACCTATCCTCCTTTGAGCAGGAGTAGATATTGATAAAGGAGGAACTGGCTGAGGTGATAGGACAACTACAGGTGTGATGGAATAAGAAAGGATTTGTTGTTGGAATAATACAATGCAAATTTGAATTAGCGGCACTAAACAGAATTTATATTACATAAAAATAAAATCAGGGATGTGGTGCATGAATTTGAGAAGTTCTTTCAGAACGTTGAGGAAAAGAATTAAGAGTGAATAATATGTTTTGTTTTGTTTTGTTTTAAGGAGAAATAAAAACCAGAGACAGGAACTTGGAACTTCAAGATTTCTAGGTATATGGCATATATACGTATATAACAAAGACAAGTGAAACAAAAGAAATAGAAAAAGATACAGTTGAAGAAAATTATCCTAGGGAGGAAAACAAAAATAGTCCTGGGTGAGCAAATCAAGCAAGGTCAATGAAGAGAGAACTTCATCTAGACACATCCTGGCTGCAATTTCAAATTATTAGTATAAGAGAAAAAGCTCCACAAGCATATGTTCAGACTAAACCAATATGTTGTAAGCTGAGGGATAAAATCAGACTGGTGTCAGACTATGTTAAAGGCTAGAACATAATTGCAATGAATATTTGTCATATTTTGGTTCTTAGGGTCTGAATGTGTCCTCTAATTTAGGAAGAAATTCTCTATTATCTTAGTGGGAAGCAGAAAGGCAGATGAAATCAGATAATTCCTTTCCCCATCCTAGAATCAGCCATTCCAGTGCTCCCAGTGGGACTTTAACTCTTGCTTAGACCATGGGCACTTAAAAGACTTCAATTTTGGCAGTATCATGAAATATTGAGCACAGCAGTAGCAGAAGCAAATGTCCTACTGGCCCTTTTCCATCATTCTCATTTCCCTTAGTGACATTAAACTCATTATCAATTTACCAGAAGAGCCTTGAGAAGAAACACTGATCCTAGAAACTATGGCTGTTTGAATCAGTCACATAATGAGCATGAGAGAATGTGAACGGATTGATGCGCTTCTTTCATTATGAGAATTCCTCACTGTGGAGATAATGGTATAATTAGACACAGGAAATTCTTCGGAAAAGGGATTCCCTCAAGTGGGGTTTACAAGACTCAGAAGTCCAGCTAGTCAAACATATAAACAAACAAACTGAAGCCACCCACAGTTAAGCCAGGAAGGGGGGAAAAACCCAGTTAGATTGATATAGACAAAAATGTGAATATGAGATTGACCACTGCTTGTTTGGAGGCAATGGAATTATAAATGACTTACTTACTTCCGTTTTTCTGTACTTAAAAAAAGGTATTTAATAGGAATACATTATTTTAAAACTTTGTGTAAATAGGATTTAAAAATTTTTGAGAGTGCTCACATTACTTTTATTGGGAGTTTGAATTATGTATGGGTAATGTATTTTCTTTCTTTGCTAAATTTTCCATAAATTTTCTTTATCACTTTTATATTTAAAATATTAAGATATAATTAAGAAAGTTAATGAGAGTGTAAAAGTAAAGAATCATTAAAATAAATTAAAATAAATTAAGAAACAATGCCTCTCAAAGTGTCATGTTAAGACTTCTGTCATGAAAATTCATATGTGAAAGCTTAAGGGTCTGGAATTTTATAGAACTATATTACAGAATAAGCTGTTTTAAATCCTTTCTGAAGCAGGGGCACCTGGGTGGCTCAGTGGCTTAAGCATCTGACTCGATTTCAGCTCAGGTCATGATCTCAGGATCGTGAGATCAAGCCCCATGTCAGGCTTGGGGCTGGGTGTGGAGCCTGTCTCTCTCCCTCTCTGTCTGCTGCCCCCCCCCTTCATGCATATTTGCCAGTAGTATTTCCTCGCTAAAATGGAATTTAACCTAAATTTATTATTGTCTATCTCTGACATTATTGCAGTTCTTTTATTAACTGAATATCCTAAGCATATTGGTTTGTAGGTGTGGGATTTTTTACAGATCCAGCATATAACTCTCAAAATTTAGTCCTTGCCTGTGTGTTTTATTGCCAATGCACCACCTACTGGTAAATCAATGAATAAATGACCTCTCAGATTTAACAGACCTTCTGTCTAGTCTAGCACTGTCTAGTAGAAATTTCTACAATGATAGAAGTGTTGTATATCAGTGCTGTTCCATGTGTATGTGGCACTTGAGCACTTGAATTATGGCTAATGCTCCTAAAGGAACTTGTTTTGAAATTTGATCTAGTTTTAGGCAATTTAAATAGACATGTGGAGGGGTGTCTGGGTGGCTCAGTTGGTTAAGTGTCCAACTCTTGATTTTGGCTTAGATCATGATCTCGGGTCATGTGGAGCCTGCTTAAGATTCTCTCTCTCCCTTTCTCTCTGCCCCTCCCCCTCCCTCTCTAAAAAAAAAAAAAAGTAAAAATAAAAATAAATAAACATATGGCTAGTGGCTACCCTATTGGACAGCACAACTCTAGTCTTTTCCAGAGAAAAAAGAAAAGCAGAAATATCAAGAGCAGAAGTCTTAGGAAACTTATTGCTGATGCCATGTAGATTAACCACTGTCATAATTCATTGGGATTATTGCCATTCAGTAATAATTCTGCTTTGGAAAAGTTGTAGCCATTTCTTCATATTTCCACTGATGAGATATCATTTGGAAATGTGCATTTGATTCCAAATCTTTGGGATTTCAGTGGTCTGTGCCTCTTTCTCCAGGCAGTTGATCTCTGTTTTTGTTGTTTTTGTTTGGTTGATTGGTTCACTTTTAGTTTTCATCCTTTGCTCTTTGGAAGGAATCCCTGGCCATTTTTATGTGAGCTTTCTAGTAGGCCTGGAAAAGCTTTAAAAATGTTAAAATGTATTCCGTTAACATTTCCACTCATTGAAAATTAAGGAAAAGTTAAATGAGCAAACACATTTGTCTATTGTAAATCATTCTTAGTGAAATTCTGTTAATCTCTTTGTGCAAGCCTCATGTTTAACAGTTGGTTACCACCAGAACTAGCTAGGGTCACCTCCCTAATCGGAAATGGAAGTAATGCATTTTCAAACAATGTCAGTATGTTTTAAATACACTGATTGAGCTAAATCACTAGGTACACATCTTTTGGGATAGGACATGGCTACTAAGTACAATTCTAAGCAGGCTCAATGATAGTCATTATGTAACTTTTTGAAGTTAGCTTTTTCTACAGTAAACACAGATATTTAGAAGAATCAGAGATCCTGTAAAATATGTTTTACAGTCTGAACAATTCAATAGAAATTAGGTTTGGTAATTAAAGACTAATTATTTCCCAATTTCTCATGTAGCATTGCTTGATGTCAGATCATTCAATATATTATCCACAATGACAAAAAAAAGTATTGGGAACAGTTGTAAACTTGTTCTGTTATGTTTTCAAAAATATGAATCAATTAAGTGGTTGGGCTGAATGTAGGTTTTTAACTATCCCCAAAACAAGGATATTTACTTAGATTTTACTGTAAGAACTGAAGTAAAAAAAAGAAACTTAATACTAAAATCTCCTTACTGGAGTATCTTCTCATCAGGGTTAGTTCCTCGTTACACGAAATTATCACTAGGAACATTTAGAAGCTTGGGAATCTTCCGTCACAGGGATCAATTGACAGCCCTGAAATACTTTTTTTTTTTCCAAAATGTAATTCAATGCCTTTTTAAACAACAATTGGCAATTGGTTGCTCCACTAGGTCACTTTTGGACACATACCCTTTTGGGGGAGGTAAGAAAAGCTTCTAAAACTTTTTAACCCTATTTCTTTTGGACACTGAACGTTACTGAGCTAAAAATCCTTTCTTGCCTGCGTCTGTTAATCTAATTGCTTTCTGGGGTAGTGAAAGCACTAGACCAGGAGTCATGGTACTTGGGATCTATTTTAAGGAATCATGCCTGACCTCTTTCTCTCTTTCACTCTTTGCGCTCCTTCCCCCAGACCACACAAACACAGTGTACCCGTTTTTAAAATTGAATTTCAAATGCCCTTTTTATTTATGGACATATTGGGACACATTTTCTATGGGAGGATGCTAGAATCAGTGGATGCTTGGGAATGCTGATTGGGATCAGTGTGAATGAGCTAATGTGAAATTTAGAGTTCAGATGGAATTATCCTAGGTATAGTGATATGTTTAGGCCTATGTACTTCCCACTTTCCCTATGGTTAGTTCAGTCTTCCCTGTTTCTTAAATCGCTCCCTCTCTTATTTCCAATGGTATCACCCTCACCCATCTCAAATGTCACATGCTTAAACTATTAAAATCCTCATTTTGTGGACTTCCTTCCTTTCAGTTTTGTTCCCTCACTTTAATCCATAGTATAACCAGGCAAACTTTCCCTAAATTTTGCTTTAAATGTCCATGCATTCAGAACCTTTGTGTTGTTTCCTAATTACCCCAGGATAAAATTTACAAACATCAGCCCTCCACAAACTGACTCCTCCATAATACTTTTAACACTTTATCTTCAACCTTTATCCCTCATAAAACACTGTAGGGTGCAAAAGAAATGTTTCCTTTCAATATATGGATACTATTTAAGGGAATCAGATATTCATATGTCTATTCCTTTATTCCTATTTCTTTAATCTGGGTAACTAAATATTTGAACTTGTTATTAAGATTCATCTCTAATTATGAATTGAAAGTAGAGGAACTTTCAGATTTATTATTTCCTGCCATAAAATATTACTGATGCTGCCAGATTTTATATGTCAGAGCAGTATCAGGCAGATAATTTTTAGAGTCTGTGTATGAGTTTTGAATTTTCTTGGTATTGAATTTCTCAAAAGGATGGGTAGGTACTACTCTTGTCTCATCTTCAGTCTCCAGAACTGATTTTTCTGGTGGCCACTGACTGTTTCCTCTGCCAGGCTCCACGTCTATTATACTTTCAGTGGATTCCTGTTTTCTACTGCTTTGGCCCAAGCCTCTGCTCCATTACTTCCCTATTTCCATGGTTCGCCTGATTCCACTTCCCATTGCTTGAGTCATAGAAGCATCCCAACTACTTTCAAATTATATCATTCTCATTCTGGTTCTATGACCTAGCTCACAGAGCTGTTTTGACTTTGATGTTTCCTATCTAAATCCTACCTGTGATATGAATTTCCTCTCATAAACCACCTTCTTTCTCCCATCCAAGTACTAATGAGGCCTGAGCCTACTTAGCTTCCGAGATCAGATGAGATCAGGCATGTTCAGGGTGATCTAGGCATAGACTAAATCACCTTTCTGAATATTGGTTGGTCTCTTTGTTCTGGTTTCTGTAGAACTTTTTTTTTTTTTTTATGCCACGCAGTTTTGCACTTAATCACCATCAACTCTATGTGTCTAGTTTTTCCCCAGTATTATTACTGAGGTACTTCTTGACTCCTCCTTTTTATCCATAGTGCCTTGCACAAAGGGAAAAACACAATTGCACCCAATAGGTGTTTGTTCCTTAATTGCTAAATGGACCTCAAAGTAATAATAACACTACAGGGAAGATTTGGGTCACTAACCTTATGTTTCATGTTTCCGTGTTAACTTCAATGGCTTATTTGGGTCACATCAACAATTTTATTTATTTATTTTTGAGAGAGAGAGAGAGCAAGAGTGAACAGGGCGAGAGAGGGGCAAAAGGAGAGGAAGAGAGAGAATTCTAAGCAGGCTCCATGCTCCGCGTTGAGCTGGACGTGGGGCTTGATCCCAGGACCCTGAGATCCTGACCTGAGCCAAGATCAAGAGTTGGATGCTTAACCAACTGAGCCACCCAGATGCCCCAACAATTTTAGATTTCATTATATAAATACTTTCTTTTCCAGTTGTAGCACCTGCCAGCATATTACTGCTTACATTTAAAACCATGTTTTATAACAGTCTGAGAATTATCTTATGAAAAATTTATGGAGTTTTTTTTTTTAAGTATTGCTTAGTTAACCCTATTTAAAGATTATATCATGGGTGAGTTTGGCAAAATTTTTTGAAACAGGCTAAAGCAATATATCAATTTTAAGTTGACAGTGGCTGATAAATTTCCAAATTCTTGTACTAGCCAGGCTTAGGAGTAGAAGTTAGGATAAGTGGGGTGATATTTATTACACAGTATGAGTTTAAAGTTTTGTTTAAAACATACTACCTTCCTGTTTATCAGGGGACAAGACACAAATCTATTGATTTTATTAGCTGCTCCTTTATGAGGAGGACTTTTAAAGCTGAAGATGAATATGAATGTCCTGGTTAAATATTTTAGCATATTCCATGTATAACTGACATTTTCTCTGCAATTTCATGCTGCCACATGGAAATCAAAGGGCCAGACAAGGTTTCCTTTTCTTTGCCATGTTATGTCTGTATGAACATAAGAAGTATTAATTTGTTTTCTATGGTGTCAGGAAAGGGTGGATGTCTGTCACTAATTAGTTCATGTCACCAGGGAGAGTATTGCAGTAAAAAAGGAAATATTTTTCAAGATGATTGATGAAGTTAAGTCCCTAATGACCAGAATTACTTCACTAAGTGTGAAATTGATATTATCATAACCATATGCTCATTACATCATCACAACTACTTTTTAACAAGTGCCAGGTGACATAGGTATTAGCATGGTTTTTTTTTAATCAGTCATATGTGGAAAAACTAAATTTATCTATTTTTATTGAAATTTCTGATAAATTTTGAGTATCTAGAAACATCTCAAATTTCAGAAGAATCAAATAAGATATATTTAGTATTATTTATTAGTAGGATGTGTAATTTAAATATGCAAGTATGAGAATTGTGATCAAGTTTCATTTGTAAATGCCTAGATAATACATATATAGCTAATCTGCAATAATCCTGTGAGTTATCATCCCTATTAAGGTATAGACCAGACACCATCGATTATTTAACTATTTTAAGGCTTATTAAGTGCTTTCTCTGTAAAATGGCAGTGACATTTCGTAGAGTTTTTTGTGGGAAATAAATGGTAGGTCTAGAGTTAGATACCTAGCATATATCAGGCACTCAATAATTTTACCTACCTTCCTATTTTAAGAACTAACTACCAGAAAGAGATTTAGTCCCTAATTGTACATAGTTTGGTTTTGTATACAACATTCTTTGAGTTCTTTGTGGTTATAAAGTATCTGAAAATCTTAGGTACTCAATAAATGTTTGTTATGAGAAAGGATGAAAACACAAATTTGCCCAAGTACTGTAAATATAGCAGTGGCGAAAAATATTTTAAATTGTTGCTTAGGTAATTCAAAGCATTACCATTATCTGATTAATTTATTGATAATAATTAAATCATCTTGAAGAGAAAGTCCTTTAGGTCTTTTTGAGACTGTCCTACTAGAGGCATAATAGCAACAAATCAGACCCAGCTGACTACCAATAGGAAATATGCCTTTGAGTATGAAGATGACATTTGCAAGATTTGCAAGAGTTAGGCAAGATTTTATCTTCTATAGTCTTTGCAGACAGAGCAATGGCTGTTTTCATGGCCACTTAAAATTCATTTTGCCAGCCTTACCATTCATAATGTGTTAAGACACCTAAATTTTAAAGTAGTGTTTATTTTTTATTTTTAGTATCATAATCTATATGTAACTCGAGAGAAATTATAAAAACTCACATATTTTGCTTTTCTTATGATTAAAATATAGAGAATTAATTAATGCCTTAACACTAATGGAGTGCCATGTTTCCATTGCTTTGGCTAATGAAAAGCAACTTGTTATTTATGATTATGATGATGGTTGATGATGGTGGTGGTGATAATAATGGTGATGGGTCGTGGTGGTAAAATGAGATTAAAAACCAACTAAGAATGGATTACTTCTCCCCAAATCCTAAAATTTGACTCTAGACTTTGATGGAGTTGAACTAAGGTTTTTAAACTTGTTCTTGCTCCATTAAAACGACTTTATCAAAACAAAAGGAGCTTTTTTCTAGGAAATTGAAAATTCTAACCCTTGAGAAAATTATAGTGAGGTCAACTGCATCCTTATTTAACCAAATCAAGTGAAGCCCGAATCATTCTGACCATCTTTATTCAACTGTTATTTGGCAGAAATCTAATTTTGCTTCCATATTTGTTCATGTCCTTTCTGATTTTCTTATTGTCAGTGGAAATATTCTTTCCAGAACAATGGTAAATTTCTCACCTTCTGTGAGATGATGTCATCCCATCTGTGTGTATGTACACAGACTGATTTCATGACCCTGAGCAGCACCCTATATCCAGGCTTTATTAGAGAAATGACCTCTTAGCTCTCTGCATCCTGGTTAGAGTAACTGCCATTTATTTTTACATTGATACATAAACTACAGAGCCTACCAGTGGAATTCTTGCTGGGCAAGATGCCAGGCCAATTCTGTCAGACTTCATTGGAAAGCACCATGTTTAGACAAAAATCCCAAGAGCTACTGAATCTTTGCAGCAATGCTGGGTTAAAATGAGCTACACATAAGAAACATTTTATTTTCAGAAAGTGGGACTGAATAAATGTGGGTATTCAATAAATTCCAAAGAGAAAAAGTGTTCCTTTTTTCCTCATCCCCTGAAGATTATCTGCACCACTCCCACAGCATATGTAGTCCTCTGGCATTTCAGAATTGATGGACTCCAGATGCAATCACAATTTGAACTGTTGGCCATGGCCAGTCTGCCCTTGACCCCCTGCATTTCTGTACCCCTGTGTTCACCAAGAAGAATCCATTGAATAGTGAAACTATCAACCAAGTCCACAGGCAGGAAAAACCCTTTAAACATTAACTTCAAAGACAATCATAATTTGAAAAACACAATGTAAACAGGAAAAAAGGGGAGGTGATCGTTAAGCTGCTAGCAATTAGGCATTAATTAGTTTTGTTCAGTTGTTTAGCTGCCCGGTCCAGTAGTACCACTTGTATCTCCTTCAAATATATCAGGATTCCTCAGACTAATTTTTCTTAGTGAAATTAAGCCACAATTTGGAGACTAACATAGTAAAGATATATCATAAATATATACAGATCTAACTAACTGAATTTCTGGATTTCATTTATATATATATATTTTTTAAAGATTTTATTTATTTATTCATTAGAGACAGAGAGAGAGAGAGGCAGAGGGAGAAGCAGGCTTCCCGCCCAGCAGGGAACCCGATGCGGGACTCGATTCCAGGACCCTGAGATCATGACCTGAGCCGAAGGCAGACGCTTAACGACTGAGCCACCCAGGCGCCCTGGATTTCATTTATATTAAAAACCCAGTTAGATGGAAAGTTGACACTATGTCTGTTTGGCTCATCATTGTATCCCTACAGGTTAGCACTGAGCCTGGAACATCATAATTGTGCAAGAACCACATTATTAAATTTATTTATTTTTGTTAATACTTATAACATCTATTTCAAACACTGTGAAAGTGAATTTATTTTCATTTATCTTTTTGAGTGGGGAATATTTACACTAAGAAAATTATTTCTTTGATAGTACTTTCTTTGAAGATTAATACTTACTCTGTAGTGATCTAGATGTAAAATGTGGAATTGATAAGACCAGATATATCAACATTCCAGTTATCCCAGGGAATTTTTGTATCCTTTTTGACAATAACTTCCTGATTTAATATTTCATTTTCAAAAGTCTATTTTTTTACCATAGAAGTGGAATGCATGCAATAGGAACTTTGAATAATTGATATTTCCTGTTAAGTTCTGTGAATCCATGGGCTGAGACAAATGATCAATATAGCAAGACCTTGAGTGGTGCCAGGATAAAAATTCTTAGAGCCAAGTTACAGTTTAGGAATGAACTGTATTCCATCAACAGTTTTAAGTGTCTATTGTTACAAGTCACAAGAAAGAAAGGAAAGAAAGAAAGAAAGAAAGAAAGAAAGAAAGAAAGAAAGAAAGAGAAGGAAGGGAGGGAGGGAGGGAGGGAGGAAGGAAGGAAGGAAGGAAGGAAGGAAGGAAGGAAAGAAAGAAAGAAGAAAAAGAAAGAAAGAAAGAAAGAAAGAAAGAAAGAAAGAAAGAAAGAAAGAGAAAGAGAATGAAAGAAAGAAAGATGTAATTTGAGCAAGAGAAAGCAAGCAAGCAAGCAAGAAAGAAAGAAAGAAAGAAAGAAAGAAAGAAAGAAAGAAAGAAAGAAAGAAAGAAAGAACAAACTAAAAAGAAAAGAAAAGAAAGAGCAGTTCAAACAAAGCAGGCAGCAGTCAGGACAAGTTGAGGCTCCAAACCTGTGTTCACTGTATAGAAAGACTCAAAAGGCCCTATCTATAGACTTTTCTGGAAAACAGTTTTATACTGGAGTCCCAGCTTAGCAGACAGAAGCCACTGGTCAGTTGGTGGGAGCAAAATAGGAAGGGGTTACCTGGTAACCAGTGGAGCACAGAAACATGACATTAGGATCAAATTCATTTTACTCTCAAAGAGGAGTTATTTCCCCTGCTTTAAAATTTCTTTGGATCCAAAGAAAACCAAAGTTGGTGGCATCACAATTCCAGACTTCAAGCTCTGTTACAAAGCTGTCATCATCAAGACAGTATGGTACTGGCACAAAAACAGACACATTGATCAATGGAACAGAATAGAGAACCCCAAGATGGACCCTCAACTCCATGGTCAACTAGTCTTTGACAAAGCAGGAAAGAATATCCAATGGAAAAAGGCAGTCTCTTCAACAAATAGTGTTGGGAAAATTGGACAGCCACATGCAGAAGAATGAAACCGGACCATCTTCTTACACCATACACAAAAATAGTCTCAAAATCACTATGACTGATGTCCCCAGGCTGTGAGGACCACCTTCTTCCACATGTCCAAGACACTCCAGGAGAATGGAGTTACTGCAAGGCCAGTCTTGTAACCAAGGCCATGGGGCAGAGCAGGACTGTGGGGCTGGATGGCTGGGAGGCAGGACCTGGCTAGAGAATGGACAGAGGAAACCCCTTCCCCCATTCCCCTGCCCCAGCTGCCAAATATCACTGTGTCTTGCTCCTGTAGCTCCCCTGGCTTTCATTCAGGCCCCTCCTGGCACTGGCCTCAGATCCAGTCCCCTGATGTCCCCCAGAGGAGAGTTAGCCAGACCCTTCCCAAGCCCTGAGGGCAGGGCCTCATCCACTCTCATGCATCCAAGTTCTGGAAGTAGGAGTAGGCCTGGGGCTCAGATGGTCTGACAGGGCTGGTCTGAGCTGCAAGGTATCGGGGTAAATGGCCAGAAGTAAGGCCCTCCACCCTGAACCTGCAGGGTAGAGGCAGGCTCCTGGGTCCTGGCCACAGCATGCATCGGGCTCTCAGGGAAAAGAGGGGCTCTGGAGGGACCAAGACTCCCAGTCTTGTGCAGCCTGGGCCATAGGGAACAGGGGAGCAGAGTCTGCAACTCCTGTCAGCTTTGGGGAAGAAATCTCCTGAGCCCTACTGCAACTTGGTTGTTTTTATAAATGAATTCTCGGAAGTATAAAATAAAATAAAATAATAATAAAATAAATAAAATAAAATAAAATAATGGTGTGGTGAGAAGCCTACAAATCTGCTAACACAGAAAGCTCCTAACATCAAGGTAAGTTGCCGCTTCACTATATATGTTTCTTTCTATTTGCAGAACCACCCAAAGTCACTGTGATGCCCAAGAATCAGTCATTCACAGGAGGATATGAGGTCTCCATCAGGTGTTCTGCAACAGGTTATCCCAAACCAAAGATCACCTGGACCATTAATGATATGTTTATCATGGGTTCACACAGGTACTGGGTTTGTATCATGTTCTTTGTTTTTACTGAGTGAAGTGTTGATGAAAAACCAATCAAAAGTTGGACAAAACTAATGTGACTAAATCCCTAAGGTTAAGGGAGCTTTGACCAAAATCTACAGCTTTAGATTTTCTAAATAGGCCAGGAAATGGCCATAAAATAATAAATGATGAATTGACAGAGTTTGATGTTCTTCAATCTTGCATTTAATAGCTGGGCCTAAGAGCTTCACAATACTTGGCATCGCAAACATGACACCATAACACTTGGTTTATCTTGAATAATTGAAATGAGGATAGTAAACTTTCTGTGGGGTAATGTGTAGTTTTCATGAATCTATTAAAAATATGGTCCTGGGATTTAACAGGAGAGAGAAGAGGCAAAGGACAGAACAGTAGCTCTAATTAAAATGTGTGCAGACATTTCTTTGCAATTCCTATTCACTTTTGCCGTACTAGATTGAGATGTATTTTATCTGCTGGATGACTTCAAAAGACAGTGAATCCTCTCATGCGCAAAGAGTGTAATGAACATGTGGAACACAAACAAGGAAGTTTCCAGCTATTGAACTTCCATTGCTCTGGGTTTTGAGGAGGACAAGGGCTTAGGGCCAGATTCTATTCCTAGACTCACCACTGACTTTCTGCGTGACAGGAGGTATTGCCATCTCTCAGGTTTGCATTTGGTGGAACTTTTAGCATAACAATTCACACAAAGTGTGATTGCCTGGTTGCAAATTCCACTTCTTCCATTTACTAACTGCCTTTGGGCAAGTTACATAATCCCTTTGCTCATCCGTACAACGGAGATGATAATAATATGTAACTCATTGGGTTGTTATGAGTATTTAAAATATTATGTAAAATTTCTGGAGCAGTCCTTGGCACAGAGCAAGTACTGGATACATGGGATCTATTATTACTACTACTACTATTACTATTATTATTACTACTACTACTACTATTACTATTATTACTACTGCTACTACTACATTTCTGTTTATAAAATGACAACATTAATAATTTCTACAGTCAGCACCAAAAATATGTCTAAGATATTTGAAGATATTTGTAAGGAAGATCCTATAGTTTCTTCATACTATTATTGGGGTATTTTCAATTTTTCTTTTCATCCCTAGGTATAGGATGACCTCAGAAGGTACCTTAATTATCAAAAATGCAGTTCCCAAAGATGCAGGGATCTATGGTTGCCTGGCAAGTAATTCAGCTGGAACAGACAAACAGACTTCTACCCTCAGATACATTGGCAAGTATAATCAGTTTAAAAGGCAGTGAAAATAGGATGAGTATCATATCAAGCAATTTAAAAGTACTTTTCTAAAAAAATAAATAAATAAATAAATAAAAGTACTTTTCTGAAAATTAATATTAGGAATGAGTTTACCCAGTCTTATAATTTATTATTCATTTCACACATTGATTAAAGGAAATACTGTAACTAATTTAAGTTAAAAGTTCAGGGAGTAGATAGCTTCATTAGTCAACAAAACTCCAGGAGGCTTACAGATTGTGGTAGAGTCCCAGATGGTCCACAGAGTTCTATCCTTCCATGGTTTTTCTGTTGTTTGCAATATTTTGCTTACATATTAATAAATTCTATATCCTTTCTAGTTTACCTCAACTTCCATTTTATATTTTTCACTTATATTCAAAACTTTATAATATTTCTATTATGATTAAATGTTTGTAACATTTCTGTCATTTATCCTATCTACATATTATTTTCACTTTTCATCTTTAGTTTTTCACCTCTAAACGTAAACATTTATTGAAGATGCATTTCATGATAATCATTCTATAATATTCCATAACATAATGATTATAATAGATTCTAAAACAGGATTGTAATCTAATATAATGTATTCCATATATTCCAATATAATAGAATATTTCTTTTAATTTTTTTTTTAAACAAATAAAGGACAAGGACATTACATGCTCAATGTTAGTTTGTAAATTGTGAATAATTAATGGCTAACGATCCACCCTGCCATTCATGGTAAGGTAGTGAAACTGGAAGTGGAAGAGAGGAAGAAAGCTAAAATAAAAATTGAGAATTGTAGTTGGTATGTACATATGAGGGAGGTAGCAAAAGTGTCATAAATATTGACTTTGAAAGCCTGGAAAGAAATGGTCTCATTGACAGAAATGAAAGCACATGGCGAGTAAGTTTGGAAGATTGGAGAGGAAATAGGCAGTGGGAATGCAGAAAGGGGGGTAGAAAGAGATTCTGAATTGTAAAATGAATTTTGGTTCATTCACAAGCCAAAATAGTTGACCCACTTATTTACCTTATTAATCACCCAGAGTATCTAAAAATACTAAAGATTGTGGAATATAAAATAAATAATGTATGTTATGAAGTCCTTACTTTTTGAGAACTTGTGTAATGGGAGTGGCTATACATAAAGAAATGTAAGACAGCAGACAGACAAGTACTACAGTGAGGGTTGGCAGAGAGGAAGATTAATTCTGACTGGGGAATTTGTAAAGATTTCTCAGAGGAGACAGGATTTATCAGTCTGGAGGAATGAGTAGGATTCAAAGAACTAGGGCAAAGGGCATTTCAGGTTTTTGCAAAAGCAGGAAGATAGGAGAGAGTAGGGGTTGTTTTGGACTACCAGCATAGCTTCGTACCTTGTGATAGGAAAGGAAACGTTATGGAGGATAAGTTAAAAAAGAAAGCTCTGCACCAGTTTATGATTTTTGAAAGCCAAACTAGAGAATCATGAAATAAAATCACCAGAGCTTTTCTAGCAGAGGATTAACATGATCTTTGAGAAGTTAACTCTTAGCTTTGTTTAAAACTACCTCAATTAAAATTAGAAAGTCCTAACATGCCCAGTTCAGAGAAAAATGTATTTATGAGTGAATGAAAGCATTAAGCAAGGGAGGAAAGAAACTTAGAGAATGTTTGTATTTAGCATCAAAGGGAAAAAGGGAATGGAGACTCTACTTTTTATAGATAAAACTTTTAGTCTTAGACTTCAACTCTCTCTGTAGTTAAACATGAATATCCTTAAAATCATGCAGAAAATGTTACAACAAATTAACCTGTAATTACATTATCCTCAAGTCTTAATCTAGCCAAATCAGTCTTACCATCATAGCTCTTTTGATATTTTTATTACTATCAGTCTTCTCTCTGTTCCTTTATATTACTTGTTATTTCTATAAGATGTGTTCAGATTTCTAAGATTTTTCTTTCTTTATATATCTTTTTTATAAGGACCTTTCTGTTAATATCCTAAATTTTTGACTCTTTTATCAGAATTATTTTTGCCTAATATATATATATATATTTGACCTTGATAAATAATCTTCTCATCACACACATCCATGTACACGTGCATTAGAAGAGTCTCTTTCTGTTTATAAACATTGAAATAGCTACAAGCACATAAACACTAGTGGATTTTGTTAAACTGGTTCATTTAGTGTAATTATAAACAAGGTGCATGTCGCATTGGGCCAGACATTAACCATTTGCTTGTTTGTTTTTTTCAGAAGCCCCAAAGTTGATCGTAGTTCAGAGTGAGCTCTTGGTTGCTCTTGGGGATACAACAGTTATGGAATGTAAAACCTCTGGTATTCCTCCACCTCAAGTTAAATGGTTCAAAGGTACATTTCTTAAGTATGTTCATGTCTGGTTCACTTAGTTTTGTTTTCTCTTTTAAAACGATGATTTGTTAAAATTTTGTTTTGATGTGTGACTTAGCAGCCCCATAAAATGTGTTTATGATCTCACTAGAGACAATAGTTCAAAATTCTGAACTCTAAATTTCAGGATTTGACATCTGGTGTGGATTATAGGACCATGAAAATCAAAGCAGGAAAAGTTTGCCTTTGCTAATCCAGCTGAACATTCTCTTTGTTAGTTTAGGATTGTTTCCTGTAGAAAATGGTCCAAGAATACGCTGTTAATGTTTAAGATGACTTTCCTGATTTCGGTTCACTTTTCTTAGAGATAATGGCTGTCACTATTAGAAAGTTTTCTAGATTCTCAAGGACACTTTGTACAAAGTCCTCAAAAAAGACATCACATTCAAACTTACAGGTAAATGAAAGACAAATGTGTTGTGTGGTTGGCTTCATCGCACATGGTAGATGCTTTTATCAAGCGTGGAAATTGTCTGCTTGCATTTGTAACATAAAGATTACACCTTTGTGATTCTATAATAAAATAACAGTAATTACTGTGCTGTTTGTCTTAGTGAGAATACACTTGGGTCCTGGTCCAGGCTCAGATGGTGACAGTAGGTATCTGTGTAAAACATCCCGCTTCTGTTTCTGTCTCAGTTCTTCCAATCTATGAGCAAGAAAAATTCCCGCAAACACTCTAAAAGGGAGGTTGCTAGGATTATTGAGATGCTGTTTGCAAAATACTTTTTAATCTTCAGATGAAAAATGCTAAACAGTACAAAGAACTATTGTTATGATTCTGTTTGTTAAATCACAGACATCCCCATAGCAACGGGTTGATGTCATAATCACAAAATTATGAATTCACCTCGGGTTCAAACTCTTGGGGAACATGAGGTGAAAAAGAAAGGCTTTATGTAGAAAACAAACACTTTTAAATAATACAAATCAAAAACAGGAAAACTAGGAAATAATGCCATTTTCATGGTTTTCCATGTTAAATGATTTTGAGTCTTCATGTTTTCTGTGATAAGAAAAGCATTTCTGGATTTGCTTCTTAATTAGGTTTATTTCAGGTAACATACACTAATTTTACTTGTTTAAAATACTTAAATCTTTGAATTACAAATGAAATAATCAATGTCAAACTCACATCATAAATAAATCCAGAAAAAATGTGTTTTAGAAGCAGTATTTCTCTTTTTTAAAAGTCAGTAGTTTATGTTAAAAATAAAAATTAAAAAAAGTAATATAACCTGCTGACTTCTCTGCGCATAGATAGCAGAGTCACACAGAAAGTCTTTTATTTTTAAAATTGAGGCTACTTTTCTGAATTAAATGTAGTCTTCATGTTAGCCTGGGTCTCATAAATGGCTTGGAAGGTAAGGAGGAGTTAGGGAGCCATGTAGCCATCATATGGAAGATTCTAGAATTGACTACCTATTAGTTCTCTCAAACATAGATGTTGGGGTTCAACAGACCCAGTAAATAATATCCCATTTCTCTGTCCAAGTTATGAAGCCACAGAGCTAGAATGTGGGCATTAAACACCGACAGACCATATTGGAGGACATGCTCCAATGTTCATCAACAATATGCAGAGCAGTCATAAACCCCACAATCAGGCCAACCTACTGCCCTACCTATCCCAGGCAAGCAATTTATTGCATATGCAGAGTCTGGATCATCAAGAACAGAACTAGAGGATAATCTCTTCTACATGCAGATTGGCTCCAGAAAGAAAGGGGGAGGAGGCAGCTGGTTTTTCCTTTACACCTCTGTTAGGGATGAGACAATAGGAAGGTTATGAAAATTCTACCTATGGAAACCAAGGGGTAAAGAAGAGACCTCACCTTAACCAGAAGAATAACTTTTTCCTCATACCCTTTTTTTTTGACAATTCTGATTAAATGAAGTAGATGGTGATTGATTGATTGATTGATTGATTGTAAGAACACATGGAATCTATCTTCTTTTTTTTTTTTTTTTAAGATTTTATTTATTTTTATTTGACACAGAGCCAGAGAGCACAAGCACAAGCAGGGGCAGAGGCAGGCAGAGGGAGAGGGAGAAGCAGACTCCCCGCCGAGCAGGGAGCCCGACGTGGGACTCGATCCCAGGACCCCAGGATCATGACCCGAGTTGAAGGCAGCCACTTAACCAACTGAGCCACCCAGGCGCCCTGGAATCTATCTTCTTAACAAATGTTTAAGGGTGCCTGGGTGGCTCAGTTGGTTGGGCAGCTGCCTTCGGCTCGGGTCATGATCCTGGAGTCCCTGGATTGAGTCCCACGTCGGGCTCCCTGCTCGGCGGGGAGTCTGCTTCTCCCTCTGACCATCCCCCCTCTCATGTGCTTTCTCTGTCTCTCATTCTCTCTCTGTCAAATAAATAAACAAAATCTTAAAAAAAAAATGTTTAAGTGTACAATACAGTATTGTTAACTATGGGCACTTTGTTGCACAGCAGATCTCTAGGACTTATCTTGTGCAATTTAAACAACACTTCCTCATTTCCTTTGCTCCAAACCCCAGGCAACCACTATCCATTAATAAATTGTATTCCATTCAGATCATCAGAGAAAAGGAATTCCATAAGTACAAATACCCATCAAAATTTTGGATTTTTCATTTTTAGAAATAAGCAACATACAGTGGGTTCAAAAAAGAATCGGGGACACTATTAAAATGTTGCATAGAGGATATTTCTGGTAAAATAAATTGGATTTTTAAATTTAGATTGGTATTTCTTAAAGTGTAGTCAGGAATCCCTGGGGGTTCTTCATAATTCTTTTCAGGGAATCCAGATCAAAATTATTTTCCTAATTATACCAAGATATTATTTGTCTTTATCACATTCATTGTCTCATGGGTATATAGTGGAGTTTTTGGAGACTACATAATGCGGAAGCAAAGATGAGCACTCAGCTGTCTTCTATTAAGCTAGACATTCTAGAAATTTGCAAAAATGTGAAACGCCACTCTTCTCACTAAATTTCTCTTGTTTTTGGAAATATAATTATTTCCTCATAAAATATGTTCATTATGTTAAAATATTATGAGTTTGTTATTATAAAATAAATGCATACATTTAAAATTTTTTCAGTTTCATTTCTAAAATGCTAAATACAAATAAATATAGTTCATATAAACAAAACCTCATTAAAGTCCCCAGTAATTTCTAAAAGTATAAAAGGGTCTCGAGACAAACATTTTTGAGAACCACTAATTACCATCAGCTATTTGAAAGGATCTCATGCCAGGGATAATGACCTCTCTGTTCATCTTACATCCACAGAGACCAGAATTGAATTTAAACTACAGCATAAAGAGAACCCTCTTCAGTGGTAATGATGTTAAATCCTAGCATAGATTGTCAGGGAAGTTTGTATATTTTACTATTTATACCATTCTTTTAATCTTATCTAATATTAAAACTAAGCAATCCCTATTCCACTTCCATCTCAAAATTCTATATTTCTCGGGGCGCCTGGGTGGCTCAGTTGGTTAAGCGACTGCCTTCGGCTCAGGTCATGATCCTGGAGTCCTGGGATCGAGTCCCGCATCGGGCTCCCGGCTCAGCGGGGAGTCTGCTTCTCCCTCTGACCCTCCTCCCTCTCATGCTCTCTGTCTCTCATTCTCTCTCTCTCAAATAAATAAATAAAATCTTTAAAAAAAAAAAATTCTATATTTCTCTATGGTTTCTAAATAATTTGGTGACTAATTTTTTAGTCGAAATGAAGAAAGGAGAGATTATCAAAATGTGTTCAGAATGCAAACTTGACTAAACCAATGTTTTCCAATTTATATTTTGTTTCATTGCTGCTCTTCTTTAAACATTTTTATTTTGATAAAAGCTACTAGCTAAAAGGTTTTGATTTTATCCTCTTGTGTCCTTTGACATACACAAAAGAAATAGGAGAGAAGTAAATTCCAAAATTCTAAATGCATTTTAGTCCAAACATTCTAATACTTGATGAACAGCTAGGTCACATCGCATTCTCCCTTAGTGGGAGGAAAGTTTATGTCAACATCATCTGCTTTTATTTATGAAAATTTCCCAGAGGCACATAGACACAGCTTTGGTTGTTTCTCTTATTCTCACTTGGTATGTAGTAGCAAGCTTAAAAGGATGATTTGGGTTTTAAATATTGGAATACTGAAAAATACTTTATTTTTGGCACTGACGGTTGCTAATGTAATTTTTTTGTTTTGTTTTCAAATTTATGGCTCCTTTGACCCCTTCTGCTCCCAAAATTATAAAAACGAAAAGAGAATTGTCTGTTTGTTGCCCTGAGTCTGTTGATTGGTGATTTTTATAGTATACTAGAGAATTACTAGTTCCGGAGTTTTCTCTCTCTCTCTTTTTTTTTTTTTTTGTTAGAAGCTAAGAGAATTACTACTGTGGTCTTCAGGGCACATGGCTAGGCTAGTACGTGACATTTTGGAGAGCAGTTTTTTAAGACTTGACATCTGGGCATGCTATGAACCCCTTAGAGCAATGGCCTTCAAACTTCCAGGAAGATTTTAGGACCCCCACAAAAAGTTCAATATTACCCTTTAACAAAAACAAAAAAGCTATGGACACCAACTATTAAACATCCAGTACTGGGTATTTTTTTTATGAAATTGGCCATCATGGTTAATTTCATTCTTAAGAGAGGTGTCACCCTGAAGGAGGAGAAACATAAGGAGAGACTAACTGCTTAACTTACAGATTAGTTGAGGCATTGCCTGCCTTCAGAAAGAAATGGTTCCCAGGAGATTTGAGGTGCTGCGGGAACACACAGCATACACAGGTAACTCAGACACTAATTTTTCTAGCGTCATTCTAGCCTCACAATGAGGTCAAACTCAGTGCATGGTTTCATCCTCCACCCATTTATTTCCTACCTGCCTCTTCCAGAAACTCATAACTCAACTTAAAGAACTTGGATGAATAATACAGATTAGTAAAGGTATCCTGAGAGATTGATACAAAACACTTCTCTCTGGCCATTGTCAAGAAATTTCTCATCCATTTTTCCCCTGCTACCAACAAGCTCTTCCGCATCCTCTCCAGATAGCTGCAGTTGCTTCTTTGCTAGACATCCTCAGAAGCCTCGCAGGTAGCCTGTACCTCTCCCAAGATACCATCTAACTGATAGCATTCAGCAAACCAAAACACTGGTCATTGACCGAACTAAGAACACCATAGTCTCCTAAAGCACTTCCTGGATAACTGGAATTCATCCTGCCACAAAGATGGTAGAAACCTTTCTTCAACCTTCATCTTCCCATTCCCATCTTACCTAACACAGCCAAGGTGGCAGCTACCATCCTTTCCCAGCCCCCTGGCGCATCTTTGAAGAGTTCATTCTTTTTTTTTTTTTCTTTCACTAACATTTTTTTTTATTCTTATGTTAATCCCCATACATTACATCATTAGTTTTAGATGTAGTGTTCCATGATTCATTGTTCGTGCATAACACCCAGTGCTCCATGCAGAACGTGCCCTCCTCAATACCCACCACCAGGCCAACCCATCCTCCCACCCCCCTCCCCTCTAGAACCCTGTTTGTTTTTCAGAGTCCATCATCTCTCATGGTTCATCTACCCCTCCGATTTCCCCCGCTTCATTCTTCCCCTCCCGCTACCTTCTTCTTCTTCTTTTTTTTTTTTCTTAACATATATTGCATTATTTGTTTCAGAGGTACAGATCTGAGATTCAACAGTCTTGCACAATTCACAGCGCTTACCAGAGCACATACCCTCCCCAGTGTCTATCACCCAGTCACCCCATCCCCTCCCACCCCACCCCCACTCCAGCAACCCTCAGTTTGTTTCCTGCGATTAAGAATTCCTCATATCAGTGAGGTCATATGATACATGTCTTTCTTGAAGAGTTCATTCTTATTTAGGTACATACAGTAGAAAATATTTGGGGCCAGATTTTTGGCTCTCGGTCAGCCCATAGATTTATACAGACTAATAAATCAGCTTAGTGCCAAGAAACACTTCATTCTTTCTTTGCATAAACATTGTTTAAGTGTCTATGTTGTATTTTAAGAACTTCACAGTCCGTTTTCTTCAGCAGTTTAGAAATCAAACCAGTACCGGAGTAAACTATGTAAATACTTTAGTTAATGTTCTCTCTTTGTTTTGACGTAGGGGATCTTGAGCTGAGGCCCTCAACATTCCTCCTTATTGACCCTCTCTTGGGGCTTTTGAAGATTCAAGAAACTCAAGACCTGGATGCTGGTGATTATATGTGTGTAGCTGTCAATGATGCTGGAAGAGCTGCTGGCAAGATAACTCTGGATGTTGGCTGTAAGCATCCCAGCTCTGATAGACACGTTCGTTTTTTTTCCATGCTAAGAACTTTGAAACAACTGAGTGGAAATATCTGTCAGAATGGACAAATTAGAGTTAGCGTTTCAGATTATTAATATAATAACGGTAATAAGTATTTACCAAGTGCTTTCTATGTGCCATGCACTATGATAAAACCTTGTATGTGCATTATCTCATTAAACTCTCAGAGCAATCCTAAGAGGAAGATATTATAATGATCTCCACTAGATAAATAATGAAATGGAGGTGTAGCAAATCTAAGTAACTTGACCAGGATCACAGATCTATGGAGGGGCCGAGCCTGGATATTTGAACACAGGTTATCTGACGTCAGAGACTATAGGCTTCACTGGTATATCATCTATTGCCAAACATTTTCCTAACGGGAGTTGGATGACACAAAATTCCTAAGTATTAACATCTGGAGGCCAGAAATTAGACTTTGGCCCTAGACCATAATTTGGAGATGTTGAAAAGGTAGCAGATTGTGCTTTTGCTTTAAAAAAAAAAAAATTTACTAGCAATGACTCCTCAGTGTATAAAATAAAGTACTAGTTACAAATCAATGTCAATCACATCATGAAGGATACAGCATGTGCATAGCAACTATCGTCAGATTACTCAAGAAGTTTGGTTCTCCCTCCTTCTTTGTCTCTCCATCTCCTGTTTCTTAAAAAAAAAAAAAAAATTTTTTTTCTACATAGTGTGGTAACACATGATATAAAACAGAGCTTGTTTTGTATGAAAAGGAACCTGGCAGCTTAATTTTAACAGATAATTCAAACATTTACATCAGTTAAACTTATAAAATATGACATTTTGTTAAATTGCATTTTCATTTATGTATGATGATTTTCATGCCTCAGCTGTTTTTTTTAAACAAAAGTTAAGAACTATAAGAAAATGCATTTTTTTTAGAATAAAGTAATATAAAACATTTTAGCTCTATCTTAATTCTTTAAATGAATATAATTGCCCTGTAAGCTTAATATTTTATTTCATATAAACTAATTTTTTTCCTCTTAGGATCTTTTTATGATCCCCTTGCCCTTGGGCTGTCTGAACACTGTGCGTTCTTGGTGATTATGCCCTTGGGGTAGAATCGACAAAGCTGGAAATGGCCACAAAGACCACAGTAGAATCTGGCTAGGGCAGAGCAAAATGTGTTTGACCATGACTAAACTCTGGGGTTATTAAGAGAAGTGCCTTGGAAATAAGATTGGAATCTCTGGGTGGAGGATATCTGAATCTACCAGCAGAGTTAAAACACAAGGAAACCTTTTAGAAAAGTAGGGCCCAAATGAAAAGGATCACTTGATACATAATTCTTGTTTCTAAGAAATATACAAGTACAGTGTTTCAAATTCCCAACATTTTCTAGCTCTGCTTCTCCCTCTTCCCTGCCCAGATATTTTATATTTACCCAACATTCTTCTAGAGTTGTCTAGCTCTAGAGGAAGAATGAATTAGTCTGAGTAATTTTTCCCAGCAAAAATGGAATGACACCCTCACCCCTCTCCAAGACTGTAAGAAAATCTCAGTGTACACATTCCTTTGCTTATTTACTGCCTTCTTGATAATCTTTTTAGCTTCTGGATTTTCCAGGTTATCTCTTTTGACTAGTGAAAAACCATGTAAAGTTTAGGGCTCTCTGTCCTGGAGTGACTTGCATTGGAATAGGAAACATCCTAACAAAAGTTTTGTATTTAATCCTTCATTCCTTGAACTGAATTTTGTTTTATCTTCACTCCTATTCAAGATCTTCACTCTCTGTGACCTTTTCTAAAACAATGGCTCTCTCAGCTTTTATCCTGGTCATAATTCTGATGGAGCCATTAACATAAACTCAATTGTTTCCTTACTGTAACCTTGATCATTAAGTTGCCAAATAACTTAATACTAACATTAGTGCCGTGCATGCGTCTGTTATGCCTTAACAATCTCCTTATTCACCGTTAGAATTCTGATTACCTTAGCTCACAAAGTTTGGTTAGACCTTGTCTGTCCACATAAAACGGTTATATATCCTAGCAGATACAGAGTGTAACTGCCAAAAGCCCATGGAAATCACAGTTGCAGTGATGGTTGTAGTTGTCACTATTAAGATTAAAAGCCAACAAACAAACAAAAACCCGAAAATTTTCCTCAGAATTTACACAGTGGTTAAGAGAATGGGCTTTGGAGAGAGACTGGGTTTTCTGCCTGACTTAATAGTACCTACCTGTTAAGTTAGTTGTAAAGATGAAATGAGACATCATTACCTACCCACATGTGTTCAGCATGTCAGTGGTTGCTGCTCTCCCATCTGCCTCACGAATGGCACACGTATCAAATACATGAACTTCACAAATTGAATTGTCATTTTGATTCTTGGAGTCCTGAAAAATAATATAGAAACACACATACAATAATGGCGTAGTATTTAAGATTAAGCATTGGGCTTTTAATATGAAAGTCACTGTTTCAAGTTGATTTTTTTTTAAAAAAAGGGCCTGAGATAATTCAAGTACTACTTTTAGTAGTAGTGCATAAAATTAATCATTTGCATTCCAAAACTATTGGGCATAAATTTAAGTAGCTTATGACTGAAAAAGAAAAACATGCCTTTATCCCTATCATGTAGCTGTTGGGAGTTCAGATCGTTTTTGTGGGCCTATTACCTTACATCAATACTAGATCAAAAAAACAATGATAAAAAAGCTGTTCAATATTATTGTGGAGTTACAGCTTCTTGTAGTGAGTCTCCTCTTTCCTGTTTCTCATTATCGTGGCTCTGAGTTATAGACATTTCAGGTCAGCAGGGAAAGTTACCAGTGCTTTTCATCCTTTTTTAAAAAGAGGTAGTGAATTGTGAAGTCATTTGGAAGAGAAGAAGATTGGCTACATCAAACAAAAAGTTGGCCTGGCAGCGATTTTATTTGCAGTATTCCACACCACTCAGGATTTGAGTCTTAGACTGTGGTTTTGTGTTTTGTGCTTTGGTAGACCAAAACAGTGTGTTCAGCCATTTTAGGAAAGAAAATCTCCGTTTGACTAATATAATGCAAGAGTTGCCTTAGTGGATATATATTTAATTATCACTAAAGGAACTAGAATAATTTTATGGAATAGCTTTTAGAGCAGAAAAGTTTGTAACTTTTCTATTTTCAGAGTGAAAATATCTGTCGGTGACAACAAAGCCATACCCTGTGTTAATTCTGCAGTTCTTAAAGGATTTGCACACAAATATTTAGGGGATCCCAGTGAGTCCATCATAATCCTGACAGACTGTATGCACAAACTGAAATTGAAATTAATAATAGATATATTAAATTTCGGAGCTAAGATTTAATAAATTAACTCAACAATATTTATAACCAATGATAGTTAATATTTGGATGATTACTACATGCCTAAATGATTAATGAAGACTACCTCTTTTAACAATGTGAGATAGGAAATATTATCACCTCCTTTTGTTCATGGAGAGATTTAGACTGGGGGAGGCAAAATAATTTTCCAATTTTACAGACTAAGAAATAATGGAACTGCCATTCAAAACCACCAAATGGACTGTAATGTCTCTAAGCAACACAGCCTCCCCTGTACAAGTCCCGTGTTTTGTACTACAATCACTGCTGCCCCTTCCCTGGTCCCTTTAATCTGTTTACCATCCACCCAATGTAATTCACTTGGAGTCCGAATTGGCCACACTCAGGAGTAGGAAGTATTTAAAAGGTGTCTTGGCCTGAGTTAGGAGTTGCTTCATTTTTGAGGTTTGCTTGTCATTGATGCTGTCTTGGCTGCTTACCTAGTGCCTGGTACTCTCATTTGCCTTGTTTTCTGGTACAAGTATGTATATTCCCTAACCTTCTGCTTGTCTTGTGCCTGACGCTGTTCCCAAAGCTTCTTCACCACAGATGACTTCTTCTGTCTTAATTGAGTTTTATGGGCACAATCTGAACTCTGCTTATCCTTTTTTAGTCCAGTTTGTTCTTGGCTTTCTTACTTCTGAAAATTCTAATTTTCTCCATTTTCACTGATGGCTATGTTCTGTTGTGTCAGTAAGCTTGGGTTCTTCCCAAATACTTGGTCAATCCCAGGCTTCTGCATATCTTTTTGTTTTTCTGGAATTTATTTTCTGCCCCATTTTCACATCCATCTGCCCACACTCTGCACCTAATACATCCTGAGACTTTTATACTTAACGTCTATTTTTCAGAAAAGCAACTGGCTCTGGAATAAATGATTACTAATCACTCTAGAGAAAAGTAACTAGTCCTTTACACCTAAGATAGGCAAACAATGAGCTGCTTTATAAATTATTTTCTAAATATACTTATTTTGCCTATTATTTTTATAAGCCAAATTCCCATAGAGGTGGATTAAGAGAAATCTAAACACGGCCTCACTACTTCTTTTTAAAAACATGTTACTCAATTGTGGGTTTAATTTAATTTAATTTTATTTAGGTTCAATAAACAAATAATAGGGCTTCTGAAATTGCCATGTTTTCTTCAAAAGTGCAAGTTCAAATGTGTGGGATCAAGGTTGTTATCATCACCATACACTTACACACATATACAAATGCACACACTAGATTATTGTTGAAATGTTATAATATTGATTCAATCATTCACAGATATCTAGCCGCCTTGAATAATGCACAAAGTACTATGTTAGTTGCCAAAAAAGATAAAATATGGTTGCAAACATGAACTCTCTAAGGAAAATCAAACATTAGTCTAATAAAAGGCAGCATGTGGGCCATTGCCATGAGAGTGATAAAGAGTGAGTTCTCTGAAACCTCACATAGGGAAGAAATCATGTCTATCTGGGAGGATGAGAGATGGCATTGAGGAGGGACCTTTTGAACTGGATTAAAGAATTGTCAGTATTTCAATAGCCAGAGATCAGCAGCCAACATTGCGTTTGAAAGGGATGGCAATAACATGCGGATACTGATATGAAAATGGTCAATCCTTGTTTGGAGAAGAATGAAGAGTTCGAATTGTCCAGAAAATAAGATTTCTGTAGGGGAATAATGGGAGATGAGGCTGCAAAGTTAGAGGATGTCCTTTAGCCCAGGCTAATAAAGCACTAAGGCTGCTCGGGAGACAACTGTACATCCGAGTCCCAGGATTCCCAATGAGAAGGAAAGAAGTGATCTCTGCACCTATTTTTATTAGCCTGCTAAACAACTTGACTTTGAGCAGTTGTAAGAACCTATAGAAAAGGGGAGGCTGATAAAATGACAAAGAATTGTTATCAGGATCAATCTAGTTTTCAATCCTACCTTCACCCTTCAATTCCATGTGACACTTAGCAAATTGACTATCTTGTCTCAGTTTCTTCATCTATAAAATTGGAGTAATGATAGTACTTACCCCATAAGGATATTGTGAAGATTAAATGAGAAAATTAATGGAAAGCACTTAACAACAGTCCTTGTCTTTGTAAGTGATAGTTGAATTTCTAAGCAAGACTTAACCTTGACATTATCAAGGAGCCCTCTCTTGGCTCCTCCTCTTAGAATCCTATATAAGCAGGGGGCACCTGGGTAGCTCAATTGGCTAAGCGACCAACTCTTGGTTTTGGCTCAGGTCATGATCTCGGGATTGTGAGATCAAGCCCCGCACTCAGCCTGAGTCTGTTTGTCCCTCTCCCTCTGCTCCTCCCCTCACTCCCATACATGCTCTTTCTGTCTTTCTTTCTCTCTCAAATAAATAAATAAAATTAAAAAAAAAAAAAGAATCCTACATGAGCAGGTTTCATGAATCACCTCCAATAGCATCCTATCTATTTCTCCTTGTCTTATATCTCATACCTCATTACTTTTAAGTTCTGGGGGATAGACATATTGATAGCCTCATCTATTAGGTCTTGCTGACAGTTTTCTCCTATGTTGCCTTCCCATGTTTTCCAAGTTGTGCCTATGACATATTTCTAATTCTTCCTCCTGGCTTCTGTGTTTATCTAAATTATGTAGATAACTGTAGCCTTTTGATCTATAATTTTGTAATTTCTGAATCAGATTTTAACTCTAAAATATTAAGGTCTCATTATTCTCTTTTTATCAGATACTATATTCTGTTACTTAATTTTATTATTGATTCTCAAGCTCATATTTCTTTAACTCAAAAATGTAACAAAAAAAGGTGAAAGGTATTGAGAAGCAAGAATGTGATCTAGAACAAGGATATAATTTAAGATTAATTACTGTTAGCTGGTTATACAGTGATTCATTAAAGAATGAGCTCTGGTATAGGGGTGCCTGGGTGGCTCAGTCGGTTAGGCGTCTGCCTTCGGCTTGGGTCATGATCCCAGGGTCCTGGGATCCAGCCCCGCATCGGGCTCCCTGCTCTACCAGAAGCCTGCTTCTCCCTCTCCCACTCCCCCTGCTTGTGTTCCCTCTCTCGCTGTGTCTCTCTCTGTCAAATGAATAAATAAAATCTTTAAAAAAAAAAATGAGCTCTGGTATAAATTAAGTTCTTTAAAAATTTGACCAAAAGGAGTTAAGTTTTGGAAAGTGTAAAAAATATTTCATTACAAGGCAAACTTATTTATAAGAAAGTTCAAAGATTTGAGCAGTATGACATAAACTAAAATTTAAAACAAATTTCTAAAATGAAAGCTTCTCTTTATTTGAAGTAATCTTGATGTAAATTCCCACTCTTAAATTCCATTCTCTTCATCATTTATCACTTTAAGGAAGTAGTTGAACTACTTTGTGCCTCTATTCATTTATAAAGCAAAAAAGAAATACCTGCTATTTCAGTGGCAGCCAGGAATACTTAAAGGGTAAACTTACAATATTATGTGAACAATACCTTGATTCAGATTCAATCTGCTGACAGTTTAATAATGACGTTTATATTTTAATGTGCCTATATACTATCCCAATGACCTTTTTTTGTTTGTTTGCTTTAAATATCTTCTAGCACCTCCAGTTTTCATACAAGAACCTGCTGATGTTTCTGTGGAAATTGGCTCAAATGTGACATTACCTTGCTATGTTCAGGGTTATCCAGAACCAAAGATTAAATGGCAGAGATCAGACATCATGCCGATCTTCTCAAGACCCTTTTCAGTGAGTTCCATCAGCCAACTAAGAACAGGAGCTCTCTTTATTTCAAGTAGGTTAAAGGAAATATATTTTATACAAGTATATACATATATATTATACATTCATGTTCTATACATAGGGCTTAGTCTGTGAATTGATCTTGCCAACATTTTGTGTTTTTTTGCGTTTCCTTTCAAAAGAGTATTGAATTCTTATATTTTGGAATTGTCATAAATAAGTTATATTTTATTCAGATGTCATATGTCATATCATAAAGGCTTATGAAGCAATGTGACTTCTTCATTTCTTATTGCACCATTTCTTATTGCAAATAGAGTCACCTGGGCCTCTAGGTGGATAAGTGATCACATTTTATTGACTCTTGTACCAACTGCTGTATTGAAAGGTAAAATATTACTAGTAGTTAGTTAACTTTAATGAAATTTTTTTTGACCAACAATACATAACCATACAGATAGGGACTCTATACCCTATCGAAGCTCCTTGATTAAAACTGATCTCAACCTGGAGCAGAATATTGGGAAAAAAAAGTCAAACACTCCAGCATCCAAAAATTTTGCCTGTAAGCTCTTAAGCATTCAGATATTTGTAAACACTTCGTACTTTTTAAAGATAATGTTTAGAATGTTTGAATAATGGCACTAGGGTGATAAAATCATTTAGCTGATTAACTGGTTTTTAAAGAGTAATTGCATCTTTGGGGTTATTTTGTAGCAAGTCTCCAATAACTGATTTCCATGTTTACTAAATATTAAACATCCATTAGCCACTTAAACTTCCAAATACAAATTAAAGTAATTATAAGTGCTTTAGCATTCAGCTCTGGGCCAGACTCTGTGGTGAAGACAGAAGTCATACATGGGGTCCCTCACTCAGGCATTTTACAACCTACCATCTAAGGGGTGGCCACAAAAGTACCTACTGGGTCAGATTGTGCAGGACCTGGAATGTGCAGGTGAAGAAATGCTTTTGATGAGGTAGAAAATAACCCTCCAAGCTTCACTGCAGGGAAAAGGCACATGAAATACTATTTCAGAACAACCCCTCTGCAAGATGGGAGAGATGAGAAGGAAAATGAGGAGGCTCACAGAGTTATGCAGGTGGGGTGATAGTAGTGATGAGAAAAGCCCAACAGGAAATTGGGCCTGAAACAAATCAGATGTAAGAAGGGAAGACTAAAAGAGCGCGATGTATTGACAAGTGGTTGCCCAAGTGTCCGAATTAAACTCTCCAGAAGGCAAATAGTGATAAGAAACAGTTCTCCGTTGTGTTATGTACGTCTACACAAATTAGTCCAAGAGTTGATAATATGAAAAATATCTTGGATAGAAACAGTGTGTGCCTTATTAACCAGATGATTTGCTGAATTTTCCTTTGCAAGTGTTTGCTGTCGTTGAGAGTGGACACTGCCTGAGTTTACCAGATGCAGTCCTGCAGTTACATGCAAAAGGTTAACAGGTGTAGAAGCTTTGTCACTGCTCTTTATCTGAGAGAATATGGAACTGTTTAAAATGGAAAGCTACGTTTTTCTCTGTCAGATCTTTTCAGTAGATAACACTGTGCTCATTTAGTTAAGATATTTGCAAAGATTACAGTCATTTCCCTATTTAAAATCTTCTGTTGCCTCCCTTATTGCTCACAAGAGAAACCACACTCTTTACAAGGCACCAAACTATGTCTTTAGCTTGTCTCCCGACTGTATCCACACAACCTTTAACCTAGTAGTCTTCGACCTGATCCCCCTAATGCCCTCCTTAATTAAAAATGTTTTGTAATATCCTTTTTACTATCCTGAAACAAAGTCTATATTTTTGATCTACCTACATAGTAAAAACTATTTTAATACCTAAAATGTAGTACAAAGGAAAATAAAGTAATTTTTATTGAAACAATAGGTATTTCAATAGGTAAATACCCTGGCAATGTCTACATAATGTACATACGTGTTTATGTACATCCCCATGAATTTGACAGCTCAAATGTAGGCTGATAAATATAATTATCATATAATTATAAACAAGGTCATCAAATCCATGAATTTCCAGTGGGGTCTTCAAAAGTCTTACTGGACTTGGGATAATTGTTCTTTTCATGAATCTGCCCCCTGCATGGCCTCCCCAGTTTTTGCCCACTGAGTGCAGATATACTCCCCCAGTCACTGGGCCAACTAAAAAAAAAATCTCTCTTGCAAACCTTCAAAATGCCCCCAGGGTGGTGCTGCAGATACATTGGTAGTGCAGCTTTCCATTCTTTGAACAGACCTTGATTTTTCAAGTTACGCTTTTGTCTTTGCAGTCCGTTGGGCTTGAACTGCCCTTCCCCTATTCTACCTGCTATTTAAGGTACAGCTTGTATCCTACCTGCTCTGCGACTCCTCCCCTAAGTCCTCTACAATGCCATCAGTCTCTTCTGTCTCTGTGCTCCCACAGTTTTGTTTGAAATGCATATTACAGCATTTATCACACTGTGGTATGATTGTTGGTTTTTATATATGTCTCCTCCCGTAGAATGGGAACTACCAGAAGACAGTACCCACATATTTTCCACCCACAAATCTCAGCACTGTGCCTGGCACGTAGTTAAGCTTCATCGATGGTGTTAAATGAGTAAACGATCTCTTCTGTTTAGATTTATGGGCAAATGATAAAGGAACCTATATTTGTGAAGCTGAAAACCAGTTTGGAAAGATCCAGTCCCAGGCAACAATAACAGTGACAGGACTTGGTAAGATCAATTAGGTGCTTAGATATCACACTCTTCCAAGTCATCAGACTTCTTTTACT
The DNA here is from genome assembly GCF_011800145.1 of Mirounga leonina. Lineage (NCBI taxonomy): Eukaryota > Metazoa > Chordata > Mammalia > Carnivora > Phocidae > Mirounga > Mirounga leonina. Next base: position 45,735,518 of record NW_023270389.1, read on the forward strand.
ACATCATCTCTTGGCTTTGCCACTTTAAACAAAAAAACAACAGGTAAATATTTGACTACTAAATTAGCCTTCCATCCCCCACTCTATTTCATATTTCATGGGATATTAGAACTGGAAATAACCTAACAGATCATCTGCTCTAAGTTCCTTATCTTCCATTTGAAGAAATGAAGGTCAATTTGAATAAATTGATTTAAATCTAAATCTAAGTACATACATACACATATTAGAGTCACGGCACATGAAATTGTTTTTGGATATAATAAGAGGTAGGAATACAATATGATTTATTTCCAAGTGGTAGGACATATGTTTCAATATCTTTTATTGAATATTCTCTTCCCACTTATTAAAATACCCATTTGGTCACATGTTAAATTTATATTCCTATGTCTATTACTTGGAATTCTCTTCATGCACTAGTACTACGTTGTCTGAATTATTACAGTATTTAATGTGATTTTTAGATCTGTCAGTGCCTGTTTCTCATTAATATGCATTTATAAAATTTTCTTTCTATATCTCCCTTTATTCATCTACATATATTTTCCAAACAGAATACCTAGGGATTTTGCCTTGATTTGTGTTAAATTTATTAATTAATTCCTAGAAAGGAACATTTTTCCATCTAAGAGAGTACACCTCATTTTATTTGCTTGAGCTGTTCTTTTTTTTTTTTTAAGATTTTATTTATTTATTTGAGAGAGAGAGAATGAGAGAGAGCACATGAGGGGGGGAGGGTCAGAGGGAGAAGCAGGCTCCCTGCAGAGCAGGGAGCCCGATGTGGGACTCGATCCAGGGACTCCAGGATCGTGACCTGAGCCGAAGGCAGTCGCTTAACCAACTGAGCCACCCAGGCGCCCTGCTTGAGTTGTTCTGATAGCCTCCTAATTGATCTTATCCCTTCCAGTTTTTCCCTTCTCCAGTAAGTCTTAGTCACAGTTTTCAGATTAATATTTCCTGAGAATGGTTCTGATGATCCCACTTTTTAAATTTATAAGTGCTCTCAGTCCCTTTCCATTTGTCCATTGCATACATTGCACATCTCTTGGCTTGATATTTCTGGCCTTCTATGCCATAGACGAATTCTTTTTTACTTTCTCTACTCCAAACTATTATCTGCCCTCTTGCCATTCCCTCTGCTTAGAAGGATCTTTTATCTCTGTCTTCCAATTCAAACCCATTTATATTTAAAAATCTTGTTCTTGAAAATTCAGTTTTTTAAAGAGCATAATCTTGGCCTATAAGGATGTTTGTCTTCCTTTTGGGTAAGATAGAGTTGATAATACCTGTTTCTCTCTGACTTAGTTGCTCCACTCATTGGAATCAGCCCTTCAGTGACCAGTGTCATTGAAGGACAGCAGCTTACTTTGCCTTGTGCTCTGTTGGCTGGAAATCCCATTCCAGAACGTCGGTGGCTTAAAAATTCAGCCATGGTAAGAACTTTTTAAATCCATGCATTCACATTTCTAATTTTCTTGCATAAGAGGCAATTTATTCCAACCATTAAAATTTCAATTTAATAAATATACAAAAATACAAAAGAAAAACTTTTTTTCAGTATTAACATGTTTATGCTGTTTATATTATTTCAGAATTAATAAGATGGAGAAATAGGGAATGGTGTGATTTTTATAGTTTTGCATTAAATTCAATGCAACTAATAAACTCTTCAGAATATGTAAAAACTGAAGCAAATAGAAAATTATTTTTATAGCATTTATATATTTTTATATCCTCTTTGTAGGATGTAATAAATATTATTTCATAAAATTCTTCCATTTATTAATCTTTATTATTAATTTCAAACATTGTATCTTTTATCATGAGCTATTTAAAAATGTGGATCATTTTGTGTCATTGTTTTTCAGTATATAACTTTGGATTATGAAAGGATGTGAAAAAATTTTCACAGTTCTATGGAATTTTTTGCAAACATGCTATCTCTGGCAATAAATTTTCATCTAGTTAAGAGCACTTTTCCTTCCATTTTCCAGGGTAGTTAGACTTGCTCTCTTTTTGAAGTGCCAGTTAGAAGTGAATTGACTCCATGGAATAAGGTGTAAAATTGTTCATATTTGCATAAAACCCTGAGGAAAATTAGTAGACCTCACTCAATAATTAAATGCCCTTATAACAAAGGATGATACTGTTTGAGCACTAAGGTATTCTGTGATTGAACAAAATGCATAAATGGCACAATTAGAGTATCATTTTTAACAGAAAATATTGCCAACCTTCCCTGACACAGTTCCTGTATCATACATTGCCTCTAATATTTGCATCTTTCACTGAAAAGGGTGAGTGTTGAGATGAATCACATTCTCTCAACTTGAATGACTGCCTATTTGCCAAAATAAAAATATCAAATAGCTTGCAAGTGGTGATATAGTCTTCTTGGAAAATAACAAATTAGTAACAAGTAAAAATGACTAGTGGAATTTGGGTCCTGAGTGATAACAAAAAGCACAGAGACACGAAATAGAGACATCACTTGACATGAAACATCCTTTTTCCAGCATGTGCGTAACTCCAACAGATGTTAGTAGGTGTAATTTTTGGTGGTATATCAGGATGACATATAATTGATTCTACTCTTGGTAACATTTTATGTTCATCATTTTTCCCTTAAGGTTGTTAAAATATTTTGTTATAAGACATTTAATAACCCAGTTGGGGAAAAAAAAAACCAAATCTGGTTTTGGCTTAGGAAAGTTTACCTTTTAAATTAAATATGACTTTTTTTTCTTTAAGTTGGTCCAAAATCCTTACATCACTGTACGCAGTGACGGGAGTCTCCATATTGAAAGAGTTCGCCTTCAGGATGGAGGCCAATATACTTGTGTGGCCAGTAATGTTGCTGGAACCATTAATAAAACTACCACTCTGGATGTGCATGGTAAGAGACACACCCATTGTAATTCTTTCCAAACCATGTTCAAAGCTAGGTTTATGTCTCTAAGTCAAACAACTCTGTCTTCTAGTTGTAAGAAGTAGATTTTTTTCCTAATTGTTATTCTTAACAAAAAGCCTTATTTCTTGAACACTATTTACATTGTTAAGGCTGTTTCCAGAATTCCCTTTCCTACATACACAAAAAGGCTTTATTGGGAGTCACCAGCTGAGTCTGGCCAAGGGCTTTTGTAAGTGGTTTCTTAATTGATAAAAGTGAACTCAGTTCTCAAAGAGTTAGGTTTAAAAATACATTTTAATTTCAGGCAAGCTGAACTTATGATTCCATCCAAATTGCCTTTTCTTTTTGGATTGTGCAACAAGCATGTCCTTACTAATGACCCCTTTGTGTGTTAGCTAGAAATGACCTAAACTTTTCTAAAGGCCACCTCATGTGCTCCGAACAATCTTTTTGCATGTTAGATAAGTTAAAAGGTCACAAATAAGAAAATCCAAAAGCTATCTTTTTCCATTAGTGACTAACAGTCACGAACTTTTTACATCTCAATAAATAAGTGACAACTTCGTAGTTTAAGAAATTGTCAAAAGTTTTTTTTGTATATTTTCTTTAAAGACTTTGCAACATTGTTTTAAGTGTGGTTTTAAAAAATAGTTCTGTGTACAGAGATGAAAGTAACACAGAACATTTGTTTTTAGTAAATTCATCCTTTTTTTAGGACATGAGTTGGAGAATCCAGTAATTTCCACATTTTGCTTGGTCTATTGAAATTGTCAGTGGATGCAGACCATCTTCTTTTTTTTTAATTTCTGTGTCTCATTGTAAATAGCCTCTTCTGCCTCTCTCAATCTTATACCAGGCCCCCCAATATCGCATGAGATATTCTTGAAGAAATACTATTTTAAAGATATATTAAAGTAACACTAAATTATTGTCTAAAAGAATAAATGCATAATGCCAGATTGAATACAATTGTGTTTATTTTTAGAAAAAATCAGTCCATCAATTTCCTGGAGGGTGCTTATGGACTGGCTTGAGAATCTAGTATAGAAATATAATCATGTCACCTCCATAGAATATTGTGTTGAGAAGGTTTTTGAGGCTAATTTTTACTTGAGTGAAAGGGTGATGTGATTAGCTGGGGTGTTAGCCAGATCAGAGGAGCGAGGAGATGAACTGGTGATGTGGTTTATCATGATGCACTAAATGTTGACAATTAAAAGCTAAAAAGACATCGTTTCCTCCATCTTAGTCCAAAATGAGTAACTGATTTAGTTACTAAGGTTAAAAAAAATCAACCCAGACGTTTGACGGGAACTAAACCCAGCAACCATTCAGCCAACAGATGAGTTTTTGAGTTGGATATGATATGATGTGGTATCACAGGTTTTCTGTACCTCCGTACGCATGTTAATTAGCACTGCCATTCCTTCATGACTCTGCCTTGCCACTTTTTTTTTTTTTTTAAGATTTTATTTATTTGAGAGTGAGAAACACAGCGAGAGAGGGAATACAAGCAGGGAGAGTGGGAGAGGGAGAAGCAGGCCTCCTGCGGAGCAGGGAGCCCAGTGTGGGGCTCGATCCCAGGACCCTGAGATCATGACCTGAGCCAAAGGCAGACGCTTAAGGACTGAGCCACCCAGGTGCCCCTCTGCCTCGCCACTTTTAAAGATACTCATTAAAAGCTGTCAGTGAACCCTCAGTTTGTTTTTCAGAGTCCATAATCTAGAGGGGAAGGGGGTAGGAGGATGGATTAGCCTGGTGATGGGTATTAAAGAGGGCACGTTCTGCATGGAGCACTGGGTGTTATATGCAAACAATGAATCATGGAACACTACATCAAAAACTAATGTGTAATGTATGGTGATTAACATAATAAAAAAATGGGAAAAAAAAGCTCTCAATGACCAGTTTTTAAAAGGATGAATTAATGCATGTAAATAAAAATGTAAATTAAAATGGCAAACCACTCACTTGTCATCTTGATTTATGTAGGTGGATAATCTGGAAAGAAACAGCTTTTCCACAGACAGATGTCATCAGATTTGAAAATGCCTAAACTTGCCACTTTCCCGAATAGCTGTCAAACTCAATATGCATTTAAGAAAATGGCTTATTAAATGTAGCCACAAAATTACAGTAGAGTTGAGAGTTGACTCTTCCATGATGATTCTGGAAATTAAATATGTTGCTTTACAGAGTAGCCTGACGTAGAGTATCTGGGATTTTTGGCCTTTTTTTTTTTTTTAAGAAAAACTTATCTAAAGAATAAACCTAGCCTTAGGAAAATACCAGGGTGTAGCAAAGCTAAGCTTTCCAGGGAAGCTTATGAATGGAAGTCTCTGGTATCTCTTGTTCTGGCAAACTTCTCCTCCCGGGTAGCTGTGATAATTCTAGAGAAATTTGTCTCCAAAGCAAGAGACTCAGTGAGTGCATGAGCCCTAGGAAGCCGTTGCAGTCATCTTTCCAGGGGAGGGAAAAGAAACGCCTGGTATATATCGGGCTTGTATTGTGTTCCTTGCACTATGTGAAGAACTTTCATGTATGGGAACTTTGTTAATCAAATTCATTATTTTGAGAACACTGAGTATTGATAATTTTTCATATGCTAGTTGCCTGTGATTCATTGAGATATGCACAGAATGGAATCATTAACAGTCTTCCTTTTCCTTTTGCTTCTGCTCATGTAATGTTAATTCTTCAGTTGCTTTCTAAAGTCAAAAGGTATGTTATTCTTCTTAGTGAAAACTACTGACTTAGATTCTGGTATTTTAGTCTTTTAAATGTAAACGCCTAAGGCCTTGCAAATTTTATTGTTGAATTTCTTTTAAGAAAACATATCCTTCTTTCTAGGTTAAATTTAGTAGCTTGTTAAGTAGTTCTTGTGAATAGGCAGATATTAAATGTGTAGTGTTTAAACAGTCCATTTCTGTGACAGTGGGCTTACGTCAGCTCACTGCAGCTTAATGGGTAATGGACGATGATGAAAGGTCTGGTTAAATGTGTAACTGTCAGGATGTAATTCTACCTCGAGTTTCCAGGAAAACATGGATTTTCTTCAGTCTTATTTTTGTTAGGAAAGTTAACTTGCTATGCATAATGTACTACTTGACTTAAAGTTTTTATTAAATTCTTCAGATTACAGATACTGTATTTACTTTATTACAGTTACTTACACGTTACCCTACATTTCTATAAGAAAATATTGTCTTAGCTAGTTTTTACAAATAATGTAGTCTATCCTAAAAACGTGCAACTTTAAAACATACGAGGCTAAATGGAACAACAGATGCTCAGATTCTGCGTATTGCGTCCTTTTTTTAGTTCTGCCAACCATTCAGCATGGGCAGCAGGTACTCAGCACAATTGAAGGCATTCCAGTAACTCTACCATGCAAAGCAAGTGGAATTCCCAAGCCATCTATCATCTGGTCCAAGGTAAATGACCTACCTAGTGGTGTTTGTTAATGTTATGTGTTATCACAACAATGTTTGAGTATTTTTCATCCTACGTGGGACTTGTGACTGTACCGTAGAATTTTATAAAAAGGAAAACCCATGCAAGTCATACCACGTGGAAGGGACCTTAAAATGTTCTTAGTGCAGTCACCTACTTGATGCTGGAGTAACATTAGCAACACAACATAGCACCTTCTGCACACCAGGAGCTTGTCTAAACACTTTGCATGTTTGTAGCAGATCCTTCTTTACCCTTGCCACATCCCGGCAGCCCTTGTGATTTCAGCGCAGCTCTGGTGGACAGCTCCATGCACTCTGCCAGAGTCACTCCCACTTCATGCGTGTGCCTCTCTGGTTTTTGGACTCAGGGCTTTGTCTCCAAAGTCCCATAAGACCACTCAGCCTGTTCTTGGGTAGCCAGAAAGTGTAGGGGCAGTAACGCCTGTGGGGGGCAGGTGTCTTATGTAAATGACCTGCTTCTCATCCATCAGAAGAATATGTCTTTCTGAGTTGCTTCTACATAGTTTCTCAAAGGATCCCCAGCAAATGGAAGCTTATCAGCCCAGCCACAGAGGAAACAAGAGCACTGAAATCCTTTTTAACTTTCCTTCCTTCTGTGCCTCACTCTCCCACCCACCTGCTTGAGCCTCTGGGGATACTTTCCCCACTAAACTTCTTGCCCCCAAATCTTTGTTTCAGACCCTGTTCTCTTAGGAAGCCAAAATAAGACATACACCCAACTCATTTATTCCCCTCTGTGTCCCTCTCGTGAAGTTGTCCGGCTTTTACTTGTATTCTTGCACTGAGGAAAAACCCATTTCCTAAGGAAGTCCTTTTCATCTTTGAACAGTCATGAAGACAGCATATATTTTCTGTAAATTAATTTAAATCTGGCAGCTGTAAGTAATATGAAATGATGGCATAATAACAAAATATGGCATTTGTATAATTAGTACTACAACCCAAGTATGTATGGTAAATACATGTATGTATGTATGTATGTATGGTAACTACCATCTAATTTTATATATCTAAAAAGCTCTGAAATATAAAGTTGGTGCTGACATCTGTAAATTAAATAAAAAGGTTAAGATTTCTGCATTCTGGACACAAAAATCCAGTGCTGTAGCTGATCCCCAAACTGTACAGCATCTAGTACTGTATAGAAGTTTAATGCATTTTAGGAAAATGTAAAAATGAAAAGCCAGAGTGGCCTCTGTGCTGTGATAAAGCACAGAGGTTAAGAATTTGGGGTCCAGAGCCTGACTGCCAGGGTTCAAGTCCCAGCTCTACCACAGACTGACTGTTACTCCACATCATCCCCAAGCTTTAATATTTTCATCTATAAAATGGTGATTATGGTAGTTCCTACTCATATAATTGTTTTGAATGCGAAAATAGTTCATTCATGTGAAGCACTCAAAACAACAGTGCGTGGCTAATATAAGCACTGTCCCATTCATCACTATTACCATTATTCCCTCCATTTTAAGTAGCTCTGGAACAAAGGGGACATGGTTCAGTATGAAGAAATACCGCCTTTGCTTTATTTGCTTAATTTTTCGTGTAAATAACTTACTTCAGATTAGCATTTTTTTAATCTAGTATTTTACCCCCATGGAGATCTTTTTCTTCCTCTCTTCCTTTTCCAGACATGAAGTCACTCCTTTATTATCTTAAAAAACACTCTTTGTTGTGTTTTCCAGAAAGGGGAGCTGATTTCCACCAGCAGTGCTAAGTTTTCCGCAGGGGCTGACGGAAGTTTGTATGTGGTGTCACCTGGGGGTGAAGAGAGCGGGGAGTATGTCTGCACCGCCACCAATGCGGCTGGCTACGCCAAAAGGAAAGTGCAGCTGACCGTCTACGGTGAGAACCCCCGGAGGGATGTTGTTCTTTGACGCTGTCTGCCGGGGCCAAAACTCACATTTCTCTCCCAAATCATATTACCAGGGACTGTTCTCCTAATGTGAACTGCATTTTTGCTGCCAACCAACATCTCCTCTACTGAGATTCTTATTTAAAGGGAGAGTAATTGTATAGCCATTAGGAAAAATTTTATGGTGTTTTTCTGAGAAGTATGCTTATTGCACCCAGCCAGCTTCAGAAACACCAGTTAGTTAAAACCCCTAGCAAAGCCAAACCTCAGCTATGTCTTGGTGAGCACTCTGCCTTGAGGGGTTCTTTGTACAAATGGCAGACTCTGAAAGGGCATTTCAGCTGACCTCTTCATTATGTTCTGAAAGGAAGAACTAAAAAGGGAAACTTTCTGGTCATTTTCCTTTCAGCTCTCGCTATAAATGTATTCATGGAAAGTTTTAGATATGCCCTGAAGCTTTGGAATAGACAGCAGCATCTTTTTGTACATTTTTAAAGAATATTAATAGTCCACATTTGAATGTAAGTTAAATGTTTTCAATGTACTATTTCCCTTCCAAAACATGTGTTTATTTTAGTAAGGCCCAGAGTGTTTGGAGATCAACGAGGACTGTCCCAGGATAAGCCTGTTGAGATCTCCGTCCTTGCAGGGGAAGAGGTGACACTCCCATGTGAAATAAAGAGCTTACCCCCACCCATCATTACCTGGGCCAAAGAGACCCAACTCATCTCTCCATTCTCTCCAAGGTAGGGGATCTGGGATGAACTGCGACATGCAAAAACAGAATCTCTTAGGGCAGGTGGGTGTACCTATTCAGGTTTTCAGACGTTTCAAAAAATAACTTTTAAATTTGGGATAATTCACACACATATCTGAGCCTACAGAAAATATATGTATACTTTCTAAATCACTCTTTAATATCAGAAATGCCAGCACCCAGCTTTGACATAAATTCCTACAGGTGCACATACAAGGTAGTTATTGAAATGGAGCATATTTGTGTGTATAGGACACATAGAATCTCATTAATCCCACAGGAGCAGTAGAACACAGTAAGTACTCTAATGTTTAAGACTTGACTTTCGTTAGATGGTTTTGTAAAAATTTTCTTGATTAAACCCTTAGACTTTTAAAGGCCCACTGAGACAATATATTTGATAGGCTAAGTGACACGGAAAGCAGAATGCCAGAGCCTTTAAGGTATCACCTTTGTTGCCATGCAGGTACAAGGTTAAATTTACCTCCGCCACTTAAAGTTTGCCTGAAACTTTTGGCAATTTTTTTCAGTGGCCCTCTGAACCTTAGATTTCTTATTTATAAAATGGAGTTAGTATTTGCACAAAAGGATTATATAAGATAATGTATATTTCACACCCCCGTCTTTAGTTCTCAAGGAATAGTAGCAATTACTATTTTAACTCAACATCATGCCAGAAGTTACTGGTGGAATAAGAATTATAGCCTCCAGCTTTGTCTGTTAAACTTACTGATGTATAGTTATGAAGCTACCCCTGGTGGGGGTAACAAAGACAGTTAAGAACTACTTTACATAAGCTTACTATTTCTTTGACAAATATTTGCTTTGGATATTTTTGAATGAAAGAAATACCATATTACAGATACAGTTGAAGTTTCCTTGTTTTCTTCCCCATTCTCTTTTTTCCCTTCCCAGGGGCAAATACTGCCACAGGATTCATGTGCTTTCTATGCATCCATTCTAAAACTGTAGAGGATCTTGTTTTCTGTGTTTTTACTTTTGCTTTTTCTGTCTGCTTTCAATTTGCCGTGTAACATATTAAGTATTCTTATTCTGCTTGTTTTTTTAAGTCCACATTTTTTTCATTTATTCATTTTTAACTACCATATACATATTCTACATTTTGTGTGTACATTTCCCAGTGTATGGACATTCAGGGTTTTGTTTGTTTTTCTTTGGTTTGGTTTTGGATTTTTGGTTTTACAAACAAGGCTTTTTAGTGAATATCGTTATGTATGTCTCTCTATATACACATGCATGAATTTCTTTAGGAGTGGTACCTAGAGCTACAGTTTCTGGTCAGGATGAATTCCTACTTTCAGCTTTGTAGACAACGCTAAATTGCTGTCCAAAGAGGCACTACTGGTTTACCTTTCTCCCATTAGAATATAGGTGTACCTACTTCCCCATTATCATCAATGCATGGTGTTGATGGACTTAAACATTTTTGTTGTTCAGATGGGTGTGAAATGGTATCTTGCAACTATCTGAGTTTTCATGTGACTGACTTCCAGGGAGCCCAGAATGCCTTTACTTGTTTGTTGGCATTCGTGTCATCTGTGACTTGCCTCTCTTTAAACCTGCTGCACAGATTTCTGGTGACTTGCTTGTCTTTTTCTAGTTGAATATAGAAATTGGGTCTGTATTCTTAATAACAGTCCTTTGTTGTATGTGTTGAAAATATCTTTTCTCAGACCACTGCAAGGCTTTTAATGTGTGATGTCTGATTATACAGAATTTTACATTTTTTTTGTAGCTCAGTGTATTAATCTGTTTTTAAAACTTGTACTTTATGAAGGATATTAACATGGCCACCAGTATTCTATTCTATTTTAAGCTTGTTTTTCACATTACGGACCTTAATCCATCTGAATTTTTATGTTGTGTCTAGTATGGGTAGTACTTTATTTTTAGTTATTTATTTATATTTTTCCCATGTGGAGAACCTGTTGTGCAACATCATTTTCGGAAAAATCAGCCCTTTCCTTGCTCTTTGTAATATCACCTCTGTTATTGCGTATTATATGTTGGATTTTCCTATATGCTTATTTCTTTCGGGGGGAATTCTGTCCTCAACTATTTATTCATTTTTCTGTCTCAGGGCCAGTAGAACAACTTTCTTTTTCCTAGGCTTATAAGAAATCTCGGTATTAAACAGGTCTATCTGGCCCTCTCCCCCTTAAAGCTATTTCAATACAATTAACATAATAACATTTTTATATGTAGATCTAGCTCACTCAACTATATTATTGTCCTGTAGGAAGAATATATTCAAATAAATTTTTGAGAATTACGTATGTACCTTCTTTTGCCTTTATTTTAACACACTAAATTTTTTAACGAAGCATTGCAGAAAAAACAATACAGTATTCAAAATATGTTCAAAACTTACTAAAATATATATTTGCTTTGTGGAATCACAACTTAACAAAGCAGAGAAATGTATAATTTTTGGATAATTTCAGGTCATTAGGTTAGATCTAAAAGTAAAAGAAAACTGATTTTGTATTTGGTCAGAACATCATACAGAATATATACACAATATAATATGAAATATATACACATATGTAATATAATTATGAAAATTCCTGACTTTTAAAGTGTATATAAGTAATATAGATGGGAGAATAGTTTCAAAAACTGCTTGCAGAGTAGTAATTTCACACTGAAGTGCAGCTGCATTGGAGATATTTAAATTCTCATGTTCTATGGTCTACTATGTGGTTTCTTTCTTTTAGACACACATTCCTCCCTTCTGGTTCAATGAAGATCATTGAGACCCGTGTTTCAGATAGTGGGATGTATCTTTGCGTTGCCACAAATATAGCTGGGAACGTGACTCAGTCTGTTAAATTAAATGTCCATGGTGAGTTTTGAAATGAAAGCATATGATATCTGTGTACTGGCCACAGGAAAATCCGTCATACCAGTTTCTTTGATAGTTAATCTCTAAATTGTATATAGAGTAATTAGAGAAAAATTTTCTAAAGATGGAGACTTGGGATTTTTCTTTCATTTGCTCTGGAAAGTTTATTTGCCACCTATAGACAACTTTTCCCCTTTTCCTCAAATGAACAGTATTAAAATTTTGGCTCTCCATTTTACTAAATGTCCACAGTCACTTATGATAACTGTTGATACAATGTAAAAAAAGAAAATATGTTTAGACTCATGGCTTTTTGTGGAAGTGAATGTGAGTTCTCAAAGAAGAATTTACTAGTATTTGAATGGTCATTTTCAATATTCAGAGAATTCAGCAACTGAAAACATCCTGCTTCCTGGAACTCTTTAACTTTTTAAAAACTTTCTAGTTAATCTGTTTTATTCCCTCAATTTTACCATAGTCTGTCCAAATATTTATTTATTCAACACATGCTTAGTGAGTACATACTCTGTCAGGCATTGTGTGGGTGCCAGATACTCAAATTTCAGGAAAAGATTTTCTCAGATAACATTGACCTGATTTCACTCTCAGATCAATCACTATAATAGTGTCCTATTAACCATGGGATTTGAGATCCAATGAGAGTTCCATCATTTCCTAGCTCTAGGGTATCGTGGATTACCTAATATTACCTAATCTCTCTTATCTTTAGTTTTCTCTTTCATAAAATGATAATAACAATCCTCTCAAAATTATAAAGTTGTTACAACCTTTAGAATGTATTGGTTAAATATTAAGTTTTAAAAAATGGACAGAGGGATGGGGCTTTTTAGCAATGTAAGGTACATAAATTCTAATGATATCCTTATGAGTCAAATTGATTCTCTAGTGTATAATGCTTGTATGTGGAAATGAATAATACTTACTAATGTTTTGATAAATTATCTCATTTAAATTTCTAAAGGAAGGTAGATAAAGAGAAGTAATAGAGACTTGATTTTGATTTTCTTCTCTGAAATTAGCAAAGGTTTTTATGAGAAACTTTTCTTACTGTCTGGCTAAACCTTCTACAAAGAGAACAAAAACTAGGAGTACCTGAAGAGAAATGCTTTTTCTTTTACTCCCTTGTATTATAGAAATCATTGCCTTTTAAGAGGGTTTTAAACTTTAAAATTATTTATAACTTAAAGGAAACCTAACATTTTTAAACACTTGCCTTTTCCTCAAGTTTGGCATGAGGGATTTTATATTTATTATTGCCCATAATCCTTGCAGTGTACTGATATTGAAGAGGTTATTTTTGCCTGGAGTATCAAGGAAACAGGCCTCAGGAAATTTACCGACTTGCCCTAGATCGATCACACAGCTGGTAGGTGGCCTGAGCCTGGGTCCAAATCCTGAGATCGTTCCACTTTCTCATGCTGCCTCTTGGTAAGGAGTTCGCATTAAAAGTGAGAAGAGAAAGGAATTTTTTTAAATTGGATTATTAATACTCAAAATTGTGTCTAGTTCCTCCAAAGATACAGCGTGGCCCTAAACTTACGAAAGTCCAAGTTGGTCAAAGAGTGGACATTCCGTGCGACGCTCAAGGGACGCCTCTTCCTGTAATCACGTGGTTTAAGGGCAGAAGTGCCTTGCTGGTTGACGGAGTGCAGCATGTTAGCAATTTGGATGGAACGTTAAGCATCGACCAAGCCATGCTCTCTGATGCCGGCCTATACACATGTGTCGCTACTAACATAGCAGGCAGTGCTGAGACGGAAATAACACTACAAGTCCAAGGTGATGTTTGGCACAGAAAAATACGTGTATGGTGGGGGTATATCATACAACCTGCTGGCATAAGCTGTTCTACTGTGAGTCGGCAGAAAGCAAGCAAATAAGTAAGAAATACAGGTCATGAGAGGTACTATGTAGAAAATTAAAATCGGGTGATGCTCCCTGCAGTTGTCTACTTCAAAGATTTTATTTACTTGAGAGAGAGAGGAGAGAGAGAGAGAGAATCCCAAACAGACTCTGAGCTGAGCACAGAGCCCAAGGCAGGGCTTGATCTCATGACCCTGAGATCATGACTTGAGCCCAGATCAAGAGTCGGTCACTTAACTGACTGGGCCACCCAGGCGCCCTGTAACTTGTCTTTTCTAGCGAAATATTTGACCAGATATTTTTAGCAGTTTGATAAATGTACTACAGTAAAGTGTCTGGCAGCTATAAGTGTGTGTCATATTTAGGAGAAGAATCAGGAAAGATAGCAGTTCACCAGTGTAGCTGGTTGATGATGCTTCAGGAGAGTTTGATATTGCTTAAGGAAAGCCTGTGATAATGCATTTATTTTTCTAATAGAACCACCTACACTGGAAGACCTAGAACCTCCATATAACACTCCATTCCAAGAAAGAGTGGCCAATGAACGCATTGCATTTCCATGTCGTGCAAAAGGTGTGTAGTCCTTGGACATATGGGAATTAGCATAATGTTATATTATTTCAGAATTCTCTGTTGAACCCAAAACATCTTTTTGAAAAGATCCGCTTGTTAGTCCTTGTTATAACATTTGGGCATTAATCCCTCTTTTAAATAACAGCTCTTGGAATAGGTGTTTTTCCCTCACAGGTATTTTATTTACTTCAGTGGAAAAGCCTTCTGTTCTTCCAAGCTTGCCTTATCTACTATGTTTCCCATGTAGTTCAGGCTCCTTCCTGTCACTTCTTAGTTCATTCGGTTTTGATAGGATTTCTCTTTAAAATGTGACAACTATTCAGAATTTTCTGCATTTATCTCACTCAGAACTATGATTTAGGACTAACCCCCCTGTTTGTTCTGGATACTGCTCTTCTAGAAACCCTTTTTCTTAGATTTACCCTCTACTGGTAATCCTAAAGCCAGGTTCTAACTTGGCACTCTGGGGCTTATCCAAACCCCTTTTACCTCCCTGAATTTCTGGGCTTTCTATCCCCCCATGTTTCTGGGCAGGAAACTGTTACTGTTTTTCCCTCAGGGGATGTGAAAGAGGCATTGTCACTATCAGCCTTATTCTGGATGCCAGTAGGTGGTTTAGAACGTCCTTTCTTTCATGTTTGCTTTCATCCACAGTGACTCAAACAGGTTTACAGCAGTTCTGGCAAATTCCAGACAGTATTCTTTCCGTCACCTCCATGCATCTGGTACCATCAGTGCTCCCACAAAGGCCTCTTAGAGATTGTTCCTGGAGGCAGCAGCAGATGAAGGGCCTCATGGCTGTTCCTGCTTCTGTAGCAAGATTTTGCATCTCTCCACAGTGGCTCTCACCAATGGGTTTTTTTCGGTAGAAAAAAAGCATTACAAGAGAACTTAAACAAGCTTTTCACATATCAAGATAATTATCAGTAACTATCCCCATAGCAGTGAGGGGGGAGGCAAGGCCTGGAGAGGAGACCCTTCGAGGGTTTAAGTTCAGGTATTTGCAGTGAATATTGGATGCCTCTGGATCGCTACCAATAGCCCTGTTCTTTGCTCTCTATTGGATCCCAGACTCCAGTGCTGGCTTGGACTTCCCTTTTCCCAGCTGTTTTGACTTGCCTTTTCCACTCTGAAAAACCACCTCTTGGGTTCCCCATTTTCACCTGGGATATAATTCTTAGGTTCATTTAAAGTAGCTACATGCCTTTTCATTGTCTTGTGCAACAAATTTCATCTTGTACATGATGGTTCCACCATTTATAAGTTAAAGATAATACAACTTCTTTTGCTCGTTTGTTTAATTTTTCATTTACTCACTCAACAAGCATTCATTGAGAAATCTGATTGAAATGCATAAAGGAATGAGTGGGATGTGAAGAAATGAGGCAATGATTATACCCCTTTTTTCTTTGAAAACATAGAAAACTGCAGTCATCTGTTCACCTTCTCTTTCTCATCAGTCAGCTTTTTACTGTTAGCACAATGAAATAGGCCAATCTTCTTGTTTTATTTTTTTTCTCGCAAATGCAACTTTCATAGTCACTTTCATAAGTCCTTAACTCAACTTGAGTTTAACCTTAGAGACATGTTTTATATATTCTGCCATTCTTTTATAATTTTCTCGGATTTATGCCAGTACTTTAATATTTTTTATCATCCTTTAATATAAGATTATTAACAATGTCAGACAACCACATTAATTTAATATCCTTTTTTTATTTTTATAGATATTAATTAAATTTTGAAAGTACTTAGACTAGTGTCTGACACATTGTTTGCTAAATAAATTCTTTCTTAATATAGAATTAATGTTTGTCTATTTCCAGTATGTGCTTTTGGCTCTATTACATACTTCAAGATGGATTTATCACTTCCACTCATCAGCACATCATTTCCAGTTATTCATAAATAAATCTAGGAAATCAGTCTTGCTCTCTGCTTTCCCAATTTTCTTTTCATTATAAAAAGTCAAGAATTGTTCCTATTGTCCTTCGTGTAACAGCATGAGATCACCAGATGTGTTAGTAGTAAACGTTCCTCATCTCTACTATATAAAGCATCACTTCTGCACTTATGACTCTACTTGGTTGGGCAATCTTTATGTTGTATTCCTGTGATAGCCTCTTGCTTTTTGTTCTTCATTTATTTTTACCCCCCAAACTCTCTTCATTTGATCAATATAGTTTTTTCCCCCACTAATTACCATCAACTCACACAAGAAAATGCTTTGGTTTGCTTACTGTCTTCTGAAAGTCTTGATAAAGACAACTCGCTCAAACTCTACAGTAGAGACAGGTCTCTTGAGACTGATCAGAAATTAGAGGCATTAAATACCATAATCTCTTTGAAATTTCATGCCAGCAGAAATATCTTGAAAGTACCTTAATTAATTAATTAATTTGTACCTTAGGGTACAAATTATAGTCATAACAAAATTTTGTTTCTCCTCAATGTATTTAATAATCATTCCTAATTTTATTATAAAATACCACAAAACTCTGATTTCTTGTTTAGGGACCCCCAAACCAACCATCAGATGGATATGGAATGGTAGGGAGCTGACAGGCAGAGAGCCTGGTATTTCTATTTTGGAAGATGGCACATTGTTGGTTATTGCTTCTGTTACACCCTCTGACAATGGGGAGTACATCTGTGTCGCAGTCAATGAAGCTGGAACCACAGAAAAAAAATATAACCTCAAAGTCCATGGTAAACATAGATAAAATACCAAAATCATATACTTGAATATGTGACATTTTCTAATTCTCATATATGTAAGTTATTCTTTCATTGTAGGCTTATTTAATATTAATGTGAATAGAATGTTATCAAAAGGAAATTGATAATCTGATTGCATTGGTTAATTGATTGATTTAAAATTTCATGTAATTTTTTATTGTGACTTTATTTAAAATTCAGTAGTAGAATAGTCAAAAAGTTTCATGAGCTAAGCTAAGCTATCTACTTATCCTACCTAACAGCAAAGAAATTTATTAACTTCGTGTGTGTGTGTGTGTGTACGTGTATTTTCCCAGAGATATTTTATATGTAACAAGGAAATATGAATATATATTTTATCTTCTTTTTGTGTATAAAAAGGTACATATATATAGAAGAACATTGTATCCATTACTCTACACCTTGTCTATTTTACTAAAATATCTATCTTGGGGATTATTCATTATTCCTAACTCTTATTTATACCTATATAGCATCCCACTGTATGGCTATGCCTTGATTTCCTTAACCTTCATCTATTAATGATGAACATTTAGGTGTTACCAGTTATTTGTTATTATAAGTAACACTTTATTTTTTTATTTTTTTATTTTTTTTAAAGACTTTATTTATTTATTTGAGACAGAGAGAATGAGAGACAGAGAGCATGAGAGGGAGGAGGGTCAGAGGGAGAAGCAGACTCCCTGCCGAGCAGGGAGCCCAATGCGGGACTCGATCCCGGGACTCCAGGATCATGACCTGAGCCGAAGGCAGTCGCTTAACCAACTGAGCCACCCAGGCGCCCTATAAGTAACACTTTAATGAAATATTTGTACATTGGTCATTTTGCATCAGTCACAGGTTATGTTCATTTTAAAATTTCATGGATATTGGCTTCCATAGACACTGGGAAATATGCACGTCCATCAGCAAAGTAGTGAGTCCCTCTCGTGACTTCATTAAGACCCTAGCAGTTTACATTTTGAGTGGTATGCGGAAACTAGTTTCTCCCTTAAATTTATCCTAAGTTTTATCCTCATTTCAAAACTCTGAACTGATAAAGTAAAACTTTAATAAGAGTTATTTTATAAATATATTGGTCAAGATTTTTCATATTATGTTAAGGCATGTGCTTAAATATGACCAGCCTTTCTAGTTATCAGATATCTTAGAATTTGCTTTCTAAAGGCCTGTGTAAAGAAACGTCATAAGTAACATTTATTACAAAATTATCTAGCCATGACTCCTCTTTTTGCAGTTCCTCCAGTAATTAAAGATAAAGAACAAATAACAAACGTATCTGTGTTGGTCAATCAGCTGACCAATCTCTTTTGTGAAGTTGAAGGTACTCCTTCTCCCATCATTATGTGGTACAAAGATGACATCCAGGTAAATGAAGACATTAGAATATGCATAATTCCTTGCCTCTGCCTCTGAAATAAATCATTCAAATGTGACTTTCTTATTAATAATGATACAAAACTTCTGTGTCAATTCCTAATTGTGCATTTGTATTGGGATTGGAAATAACACTGACCATTTTGGCCTTTGAAGGTGACTGAAAGCAGCACTATTCAGATTATGAACAATGGAAAGATATTAAAGCTCTTCAAAGTCACTCCAGAGGATGCAGGAAGATATTCCTGCAAAGCAGTTAATATTGCAGGCACTTCTCAGAAGTATTTTAACATCGATGTGTTAGGTAAGGGAAACAGTCTTTTAAAAACGCTACAATTATCAGATGCATTTCTTGTAATAGAATGGAGCTGACAGTTATGAAAGAGCAAAGAGATTAAAAAATTGAAAAGAGAAATATCATTTGTTTCACTCTTTCATTATTTTGGTCTTTAATATTGGTTAACTGGAATCATATGATATAGAATATTTTAAGTTTTTTATTATTTATCATAGAAATGTCTGTGAATATTTGGTACTATCTTATGCATAAAATAATAAATAACTACTCTTGTTGATTTCTCCTATTAGGTGGGCAGTAAATTCTCTGGGGAGTAACTATACAGGATGATGCAGAGTAAAACTCATTAATGCTCTTGACACATGAAGCTGCTAGGTTGTAACTTGAACTGGAGAAAAGTAGCAAATGCACCTTTCCCTGCATTCTAATTAACTCATAACTAAATCACCTCTGCCCTGATCCTAATTAAGAGGGGAAAATTCTGAGTGTGGGTAGAGGAATTGAAATATAAGACATTTAGAAAATTTTAATGGTACTCATAAATTTAAAGTTTTATAATTTTAGTTTATGAAATTATATTTGCCAATTAAAGTTTACTTTGTGATAAAATGACTTCCTCCCTTTTCAATATTTTGTTCATCCATATGGGCATATGTTTCTAAGTCTGGGAATGATGCTGCATTCAAATAACCATTTTTAAGCTGCTTCAGCATAAAAATAATCCCTCTCATTAGTCTTCTCAGAGCCTGAAATACTTTGCATTTCCTCTACCAAAATTATTCTTATAATATTTAAGTACAGGCTATAAAAAACAAACTAAGTAATCTTTTTCTATCATTAGTCACATTGGCATTATTTCTCTTGGCATTCATTTACTTTGAATTCTGTGTGCTGATGACTCCCAAATTTTTATTTCCAGCTCAGACTTCTCCTCTGAGCTCTAAGAATATATATCTCATCTTTTCCACAGTGTCTTAACTTGATGTCTTAGGGGCATATCAAACAGAAAGGTATCAGTGAACATCTGTTCATCTGGGGTCATCTTCAGTGATCCCCATCACAGTGCCAAACATGTCCATCCACCCACTTGCTTCTGCTAGAACCTAGCACTCATTCTTTCCACCTACCTCTCCCCAACTCCTTAAATATATCTACATCCTGTCAAGTCTACTTCCTAATCCAATGTTAAACTATCT
The DNA here is from genome assembly GCF_011800145.1 of Mirounga leonina. Taxonomy (NCBI): domain Eukaryota; kingdom Metazoa; phylum Chordata; class Mammalia; order Carnivora; family Phocidae; genus Mirounga; species Mirounga leonina. The sequence goes on from NW_023270389.1 coordinate 45,755,453, forward strand.
ACTTTCTTTCATTTCTAACTGTGAAAGTATCATCATTTATAAGCCGAATTAATGTAGTAACCTCTGAATTGCTCCCCTTCATCCATTCTTTGCCACTCAAATCCATTCTTAATCCCCCAGCCAATGTGGTCTTAAAACACAAATCTGATCACACCCCTCCTCTACTGAGGGAGCTACTTTGGTGGTTGGTCATTGCCCTGAAGATGAAGACCAAACATCTTAACATGATATGAAGGGAGAGGATTTCAAAGTCAGGGAAGCGTACAGGAATTCTTCAATATTTTGGTAATTCTGAGAATAAAAACTAGCATAGTCATTTTCATAGGTCTCCCATCCGATCATAGCATAGAGGCCCTTTAAAAGAAATAAGGGTAATATACTTCAAACAGCACTATGTTGTAATATGTGGAATTTGAACATTATAAAATTAATATTGATGTCATTTGTTATCTAAAATGTATAACAGTAATAAATTGCATTATATGAGCTTCACTGCTCACTTGTATTCTCAACTCCTTTTGCACTTCTCAAAATGAGTTAGTTTTTGCAGGTAATTGTCCTGCTAGTGAATCTTTCATGAATGTGTTCATATATTTAAATTTAGCATTTGGGTGGGTCCACAGATGCAATATGAAAAGGTATTATTGTGTGGTATTTTATTTGTAATATTAAAATCTTATTGAAATACTGTAGAAGTCAATAATAATCTGCTCTTCCTACCCTCCACTTTTTTGTGAAGTCATAGATATTCATGATAAAATGTTTTGTTCAAGTCCCACCCACCATAATAGGTGCCAACTCCCCAAATGAAGTCTCTGTTGTCTTCAGCCATGACATCACCCTCGAATGCCAAGTCAAAGGCACCCCTTTCCCTGTTATTCACTGGTTCAAAGATGGCAAGTGAGTACCCTTTCTCTATTTGTTGCAAGGGTCCAATTGATAGGAAATAGATGTGTAAATGCTTATGGATTTTCTCCCTTTCAATTATTTTAAACACAGATATTATTAAATGAACATGAAGGAAAAACGATATTATTCAAAAACTGGTCTCAAAGTCTTGTAATACCTTTTATTCTTGTGAATTATAAGAACTTTTTAAATGCCAGGAATTTATTTTAGAAACATAGAGGCACTCAAATTTACTGTACACTAAATATTCTGCCCAAAGGCTTAGAATAAAAAATGAAAAATGCAAGCTTCAAATGCAGAGATAATTTTGCCTTTACATGGAACTATTTGACTTATGAAAAAAGAAAATTTTTATGACAAGATGAATACTTAAGCTAGTGCTATAAATGTAAAAAAGGAACAGTCACAGAAGAGCAACAGATATTTCCCAGACTTCATGTTCAAGGGCTACTGAGGTTTGCCCACACGGATATGGCTGCAGTGATTCGTATTGTTCTTGAGAGCTTATTTTTCACAGCATGGTCACAGTTCGAGTATTATTATCGTTTTTGAGGCAGGTGTCTAAGACTTAAGAGTAAAGATTTGCATTGTATAGAATAAATAAGTAAAGTATGCAAACTTTTCTTATAAATCAATAAAAAAGACAACAGAAAAATGAATGGAGGATATAAACAGGCAATTTAAAAATTTGTAGTTAAGCAATAAATGTATTAAAAGATGCTCTAGAGAGTATTATGCTAATGAAATAAGTCAGTCAGAGAAAGACAAATACTATATGATTTCACTCATATGTAGAACTTAGGAAACAAAACTGATGAACATAGAGGGGGAAGAAAAGAGAGGCTAACAATAAAGCTGACTCTTAACTATAGAGAACAAACAAGGTTGCTGGAGGGGAGGTGGGCAGGGAGATGGGTTAAATGGATGATGGGTATTAAGGGGGGCACTTGTTATGATGAGGACTGGGTGTTGTATGTAAGTGATAAATCACTTAATCTTACATGTGACACAAATATTATACTGTATGTTAACTAACTGGGATTTAAATAAAACTTGGAAGAAAAAAGAAAAAGAGGCTCACTCTCAATAATTTGGAGAATATAAACAAAAATCAGGTCAGATTGGCAAATAAATAAGTATATAAATAAATATATAAAGGTTTGAACAATGTCAAGTGTTGGCTAGAATGTGGGAAATCAGGATGTAATACTATGTTGCAGAGAATGTAAATTAGTACTCTGTAAGGCAATTTGTTGATATCTATTAAAATTTGAATGCCCTTATGCTGTAATGTAGCAAATACACTTTCAGGATTTAGGAGAGAGAAGTAAGAATTCATGCGGATCCACAGGAGGGCTTGTACCACAGTAGGTAATATTCCCAAAAAACTGTGGTGTCAGAAAAGTGAAAACTGCCTAATACCCAACATTAGGAGATGGGTAGAAAACTTACAGCATAGTCGTATTGTGAAATACTGTGCAGCGATTAAAAAAAGTAAGATCAAGCTATAGGCACCAAAAATATCTCTACAGCTATTGCTAAGTGAAAAGAGAAGTAGAACAAAGCAATACCATTTACAAACTAGATTCTTTTGGAAAGACATTTAAGAGTGAAAATGTCTAGAAAAAAACATGTGGAAGAATACAAACCAAACTTAGAATGGTGAGATGTCTAGAGAGAAGACTCACATTAGGGGTAATAAATCAAGAGAACCTTTTCTTATTATAATACTTTTTTGTTTAAATTTTTATGTTACTTGCATAATTAACAATCAATACAAGTTTTAAAGTTACTTAAATTTGAGTAATATTATCAAGTATTCACTTCCTTTAAACAGTTAAGATGCAATAAATTAAGGTACTTTATTCTCTTAGCTTTTGAGAACTTTCTACAAAGTGTCATTCCAAGAAATAGTGAAGGGTGCTTCTGTAGACGATTAAATGTGCTTCCATTTAATCGTGTAGTCTGACTCATGGCTTTTAATAGAGCAGTGCATCTAATTATTTATCATGGCTAAGTCACTGCAAATTTTTAAAAACTAGCTATGGGTCTTCCTGAAAGAAGATCAGTGGATTTTAAAGATATGAACCATAGGATATTGTAGACTTTAATAACCATGTTTCAAGTATCTCATAAAGCTGCTGCCAATTATGTAAAGTGAGTCAATAAATGACTCTACATAGTAGAAAAAGACTTCCTTGACAACTAGAGAGGAGCAGCTTTTGGCATAAATATCTTTGAGTATTTATGATTATATATGAAAGCATTCATATTTGTTAAAATATCCGCTTTTTAGAAAAGTTGGCATGATCATTGCCTTTAGGAAGTAGTAACTATTCATTCTACTGTGAATACTTTTCCAGGTACATAATGATATTGGCTTAAAAATAATATTGCTTTGCCTCAAGCTTCTGTACTCTTAGTTTTACTTTACTAAATGATGATAGAAATTTTAGCTATGCAAACAAAAAAAGAAGGAAAATAAGCAGGAGAAGGAAGACTGAAACAAATAATGACACTACCAGGTTTCTATTAATATTCAACAATTAAGTTTGACATGAAGGGAATTTTCATCTCAAAGTAATAGTTATCTAACTTTCATTAGTAAAGTGCTTTAATAATTCCATTTTTCTGAATAGGAGTACTGATCACATCATTGCATTTCTTTTAGAGTCATACAGAAAAAAACAACTTTGATTCATATTTTTAAACTCCTATGATTAACGATTTTTGCTGTGCTCAATAAGAGAGGAAACATAGGAAAATAAAAATGGACTCACAGAATAAAATTTATTTTTTCTAGACCTTTATTTTTAGAGGATCCTAACATTGAACTTCTAGACAGGGGACAAGTTCTGCATTTAAAGGATGCACGACGAAGTGACAAGGGGCGCTACCAGTGCGCTGTGTCTAATGCAGTTGGCAAACAAGCCAAGGACATAAAACTGACTATCTACAGTAAGTGTGATTTTCTTATGCTTTTTGTTATTATCAATCATCACTATAAATTGAAAAGAAGGGGCGCATGGGTGGCTCAGTCGCTTAAGCATCTGATTCTTGATTTCAGCTCAGATCATGATCTCAGGTTCGTGAGATTGTATGTACGCATGTGCTCTCTTGCTCCCCCCCCCAAAAAAACAAAACAAAACTTGAAAAGAAGGGTTTAATATTAACTGTTCTTTTATTCAATACTGAATAATTTGGAATGCTACTTATTTTATTTATTTATTTATTTATTTTTAAAGATTTTATTTATTTGCCAGAGAGAGACACAGCGAGAGAGGGAACACAAGCAGGGGGAGTGGGAGAGGGAGAAGCAGGCTTCCCGTGGAGCAGGAAGCCGATGCGGAGCTCGATCCCAGGACCCTGGGATCATGACCTGAGCCAAAGGTGGACACTCCATGACTGAGCCACCCAGGCTCCCCTGGAATGCTACTTATTTTTGAAGCAAGAGCCTATCTTCTGTGTTTTAGACCAGGACATTGCATCCAGTTTTAATGCATTTTGTCATGAAGTAAGGATTTCTTTGAGAGTTGTAATGATTTTCAGTTACTGTCACTCAAGAGGGCAGGTGTTTCCTATTTGATTAGTATATAATAAATCCAATGTCTGTCTCCTTAAAAGGGTTAAAAAAAATCCTCTAAAAAGAGTTGAAATGCATGAATTGAATGAAGTCAGTGGCATGCAGACGTTTCAGTTTTTCTCTTTTCATACCATCTTGGCCTTTATTCTGCCCACATGGTGATATTTTAAATGCCTTATGTTTGTGCCACCCTTCTCTCCCAGCTAAGTCCCCACCAGAGGAGTTAGCCATCATTTCACTAAAAGTCTCAATATCCCCTGAGGAAGGTGAATTCCAAAGTCATTTTTTTTTAATACTCAGAGTCATAGGAAGGCGCATGAACATTACGTTGCAGGCACAAAGAATTACCCAATAGAAAGGAACAGAACTCAATAGGCCAGTCATGCTTACTGTGGTTCTACTTACTGTACTAATTTCGGTCCCTCCACTGTGTATGATACTCAAGAAATTTTAGATACTTCAGGAATATCACCTTTTGACAGGATCTTCCCAATCCAAGCCGTCACCCAGTCACTATTGCATTGTCTGAGTTTATTTTCTTCATAACACATATCACTGTCTGATAAGTTATTGCTCAATTATGGGTTTATTTTCCTATTTGCTATTTGTCTCCAAGGAAGCTAAACTTCACAAGAGCAGGGCCTTGTTTTGCTGGTTCCCTACTTTGATACACAGTAGCTCTCAAGAAATGTTTGCTAAATGAATGAATGGTCTATTGATACACTGTCCAGTACTGTAACCACTAGTCACAGGAGGCTGGAGAGCACTGGAAATGTGGCTAGTCCACACTGACACAAGCTGTAAGTATAAAATATAGACCAGATATCAAAGACTTAATATGAAAATATAATATATTTAATTAATAATTTTACATTGAATAAAACTGGAAATGATGGTAAATAAAATATATTATGAAAACTTATTTCCTCTGTTTATTTTCAAATTTTTTAACATGGCTACTCGAAAAATTTGTATTATATATATGGTTAGCATTGTGTTTCTACTGGACAGCACTGGTCTAGTCATTTATAAGAACTTGTGCTTCTGAGACAGGTAGATGAGCTGAGATCCAGCTTTTGCCACTCACTAGCTTTGTGACTTTGGACACATTTCCCAACCCTTTGATCTTCAGTCTCCTCATCTGTAAAATGGGATAATAATAGCACCTACTTAATAGTGTTATTGTGATGGGCGCCTGGGTGGCTCACATGGTTAAGCATCTGCCTTCGGCTCAGGTCATGATGCCAGGGTTCTGGGATCGAGCCCGGCATCGGGCTCCCTGCTCAGCGGGAAGCCTGCTTCTCCCTCTGCCTCTCCCCTGCTCATGCGCTCTCTCTCTATATATATCTTTCTGTCTCAAATGAATAAATAAAAAATCTTAAAAAAAAAATAGTGTCATTGTGAGGATCAAAAGCTAGATACTTACTGGGTTACCTGGCTTAAAGTAAGAGTTTAATAAATGTTATTCGTTTTTCATTATTTACTTGGTGATTGCATTGTCTTACTAGCTTGATTTCTATATAACTTCACTGGATTTGAAATTTCCCTTTTTTAATGTTAGTGTCTTTATATAAAATTTGAATAGCTCTCTTGAATCAAAGAGATTTTATTTAATGCATGCTTTTGAATCATTTCTATCTATAAATAGAAGCCTTGGAAGAATTTAGTCATGAAAAGACATGTCCTCCAAAAAAGAGTAACATTACTGAAAGATTGGCAATCATGAATCCAAGTTAAACAAAAGTGTTATTGCTACCATTGGCTTCCTACCAGAACCAGACATTTAAATAATAGGTGCAAATTTTCCCCTAAGCTTTTGAGTAGTCTTCTTTACATTGTTGTATTGTTGCCAGGGTCTATGATGAATACATTTTGGTGGTTCAGTAAGACACCTATTTCCATAGAACTTGGGTTCTTTTATTTCAGATCCTCTTGTTCATTCTGTATGATGCCCTAAGGCACCCAGAAGAGAGGGATCTATAGTGATTAAATTTTCTAGGATTGTCTGAGATGAAACGCATTACAACATTGTGAAGTTTTGAGTATTATAATTCAGGAAATACTGCATTTCCTTTCTAGCAAGCTTGTCTGTGCTTCCAAGTGGGTAATCTTAAGCTTATTTTATTTCACTTATGAAAATGCTTTTATTCCTAAGAATGAATGAAACAGATGCCATATTTGGGCTAACTGTGAGGAATATTTATGTAGATTTCAGATTGATAATGTGTTTCACACCACAGTTAATTCATTTGTTTTCCTTATTTACATACTAACACAAGGACAAAACAGGTGATGCCCTTGAAAGGCAGAAATGCACGTTGTACCTGAATAAGGAAAGAAATGGAGACAAAGTAAGAGTGAAAAAATAAGAGATGGGGGAAGGGGGAGGGGAAAGATGTGAAAGAAGGAAGGAAATAAAAGAGCTTTTAATATCCTATGGGGAGATCATGTAAACTGACAGCTATTAGTTCTGAGGCAAAGATTTTTAATGTGAGGTTTGTGTTTGAGTTTAGGAAGTCTGAGAGCCTCCCCAGAGTGTACAGAAGTCTTTGAGTATATATGTGCGGTGCATATTAATGTGCAGTGTGTTCATAACCTTTATCTGTAACAATGTCCCTCAAATAGAAGTAAGGTCTCAGAAAAGTATCTATGAATTAAACTGAAATAGGAAGTGACATTTATTTATTGGCAAATTAAGCAGTAGATGTCAATCAGAAATGTTCTTTGAGTAATTTTTGTCAAATTCATAAATGCAAAATTTTTAAATAGCTTCTTTTCAGTGCAAATGATATGCCTTTGTAAAACATTCATGAAGAATAGGGACTTCTTTGAACCTATGTTCTTGCTGTCATTAATGTATCATCTAATTGCCAGCTGATTTAGGCAATTTGAACCAGAAGTTTGATATGCATTTGTAGATTAACATATGGCATAAATAGCCTTAAAACAAAATTAAAATTTTAAATCTGAATTAAATGCTCTTCCTTAAGATTTCAAAATGGTAGCTTGAATTTGTATTAATTACTTATCTTGGACTTGGCAAACCTTTTTTTATAAAGGGCAAGATAGTAAGTATTTTGGATTTTGCAGACCATGAGACAAAATCAAGGATATTATGTAGGTACTTATATATCAAAGTAGAAATAAATTTCTACCAATTGTCTATTGATGAAATTCTTTTTTCTAGTAATTTTAAAAATTATGATTTTTTTTATAATTACAAATCTACTAATGAGAAGAATGAAATTCTTTTGGGGGGGATAAAATTTTAATTAATTGAAGGTCAAAGTTAGTGATCCCTCTCACCAAAATTGAATGCAAATGTTCATCTGTTAATGCTGATCTATAATGAGATCTTATGTATTTCATCTTGGAAAATGTCTTTTCATGCAGATGTGTACTGTCAAATACCAATATCAGTTTGTGAACATGTTATTTTAATTGACCATATTCATTGCTTAGAAAGCATTTATAGAATTCCCTTATATTCTTTTGATAAACTGACTTTTAGCATGCCATGCCACAGATTAAACATTTCCAATTGAAAGTTGGATGGAAGGTCCTCATTCTCAGAGATAACTGAACTTCGAATGTAGAAATTTCCTTTGTATTTGTATCAAGGTCTGACAAACATTGCTGAAACTGAAATTTGAGCTCAGAAAATATATCCACAGCAAATCTGTAGGGAATGGAGATCTCAATTTTGTTTGACAGCATGGGAAATTTATAAAGCAGTTTGACATTAATTGTGATTCAAACAAAATGACTACCATAGTATAAGTTTTGCATTTAAGTGCTGTTTGGTCTGGTAATTTTAGGTTGAATTCATTAAGAAACATTATCATGTTTATAGCAAAACTAGTTTCCAAAATCACTCAATGGTATTCAGTAATAGTGTTTGAGGACAATTCTTTTCATTCAGAAAAAATAGTCTCAGCCCTGAGCTCAAAAAATTAAAATTTAACTTTACCACCATTAAGGCACTGAACTGCTCTATGGTAGGACAAGTCTTTATACTCAGTTTCTACATGTAGCAAAAATTCATGGAACTGATGATTTTCAAGTCCATAAGGGCAGATAAAAGATACCATGGACACTTCTGGTTGTTAACATATGAATACTTTACACCAAGGGCTTGCTGGTAAATAATGCAAGGAATATAGACTTTTAAAACCTTACATTTTAATAGGCTTTGTGAATTTGTCTAAGCCTTTTCCTGCCCCACATATATTTTTACCACCATCACTTGCACTGTATCTTAGCAGATTCCACTTTAGGTTGTAATGAATTCGTGTTTTTTGTTTTGTTTTGTTTTTTAACTTCTTTGAAAATATTTTTGTCTCTAGTCGTTCCATGCAGACTATTCTTAGAGGCTAATTCTTCAGTTTCTTCAAATTTGGCATTGATTCCTCAAACAAAAAGCAGTATCAGTAACATCTGTTAATTTGTCAGGGGCCAAGAATACTATTCAGAAAAGCTGCCTTTAAAAAAAATTAACTATTAATGTTGCTCCCAGCGTTCCCTACTCTTCAAGCAATTGTTCTCATGGAAAGGCTCATAATCTTAAACAAAGATTTAAGATTTCTCTGGACACATTTCTGTGACTACTGACTAATCATCCCTGATTTTAATTAAATTACTGTTGGTAAATGGCTTTTATTGCTTGGCGAACATATGACCACTGAGAAACTTATTTTGATTGTAGCCTCATTTTGACTTTTTATTTTTGTGAAGAAGTTCTGTTATGAGTCAGTCCATTTTACATTTTCTAATTTTTCCAACTGTTGTTTTGAATTGGAAGTAATGTGACAAGTGCTTAGTCTAGTAGTATTAGTGTATATTGTAATCTTTCAGAACAGCTGTAGAATTATTTAAAAAAAAAAACAATGCTTTGCCATTTGATTTATAACAAAATAATCCACACTGTGTTGTGCTTTAAAAATGTGAATTTTAAAGTCTTCTTTTCTTTTCTTGTTTTGATGTGAGAGGTACTCACTGATAATAAAAATAAAATATCATGGTATGGTGATATGCATGGCAACTTGAAATGCTATTGAATTATAACTATGTCACTTAAATTTATGGTGAGCTGAGCAGCAGTGAGAAGCAATGAGAATATGTATTTGCTATTTTTTGTAACTACCTAATTCAGTTATTAGAGAAAGTAACCATAGACAATATGTAAACAAATGGATGTGACTATATCCCAATAAAATTTTATGGACACCCAAGTTTGAATTTCATATAATTTTTACATGTCACAAAATATTGTTAGTATTATTTTGATTTTTTTCCACCCATTTAAAGATGTAAAAACTATTCTTAACTCAGCATCTCCATGCCTGGCCTGTGAACCATAGTTGGTTTCCCTGAGCTATATATTAAGCCACTTGATAAGAAAATTACTCTACCACCACATTTACCTCACAGTGTAGTAGATCTTTCCTTAAATTATGTGTGACAAAAAAATGTGTAGGTGAATGTTTGTCACTGTGAGCTGGTTCTAAGAATGATTATTAGAAAATATTAGGGTACTCTATTCAGCACCCAGCTCTTGTTTTCTAAAATCCTTTTCCACTAAAAGAAGACAGAGCTTTCCTAGGGAAATGGTTAATTCTAAGGCTGGGGCAGGGAATATATAAGATGAGCCTGCAGCATGTAGTGAGCCAGAAAGTAAGAAAGTATCAAAATAATAAAATGACATGGATATGTCAGAGAAACATAGGAACCAAATGAAATAGCTTCCAGTGGTCAAAACTGGAACAGTTTGAATACTATAGTATTAGATTATAACCCAAAGTATAAAATAAGTTTCCATGAATTCATACTGATAAAAATAAATTGTTAAATAAGTGAACAAATTGGGGAGGAGAAACAAAATTATAGAGAATAATTCCAAATAGATTATGTAGGTATTCTTCTCTCAAGAAGTCGAACATAACTCCACACCCCGTACGTATGGGCTGGAAAGAGTGATTCCTTTCCCAAAAAAGGGGGAAAAGGAGAGCAACTTTACAGTGGAGAAACCTAGCAAAAGCTACTGTAACCAGATTATTGAAGTTAACATGATCATGATGTCATGCTGATAATTTGTACCTTTGATATGATCTGATGAGAAAGTTATTTTACCTCTGGGATCTTCCTCCTAAAACAAATAATCCTACTCCAGCCATAAGAAAAACATTCTATAACATATCCTATTCTAAAATAAAAGTTTAATAAAATAATATTAAGGCACTCCCAATTCAGGCACATGCCATTTGATTTCTTTTAACTTGTTGCATTTATAGCGCAATCCTGGAATGACCACAGTCAAAAGATGTAGCGGGGATTGAGCCACTTGAGTTGTTTTTCCAACAACAGAGTTCTCATGTGGTGTGAGTGGCCAGGAATGTGGTTGCTGAATTATGGAAGATACACATGTAGCCAATTAGATGAGTAGAGTTGAGTGAATGAACTCTTGGCAGCTAAAACAAATAAACAAACAAACAAACAAAACCCGAAAAACCCATCAACAACTAAACAAAAACCTGTAAGAAGCAGAAGTTAAAGCTTCCACGGCTATTTCCAGTAGCTGGTTCTTTTTTTTTTTTTTTTGACAGAGAGAGAGACAGCGAGAGGGAATACAAGCAGGGGGAGTGGAAGAGGGAGAAGCAGGCTTCCAGGCGAGCAGGGAGCCCAATGTGGGGCTCGATCCCAGTACCCTGGGATCATGACCTGAGATGAAGGCAGACGCTCAATGACTGAGCCACCCAGGTGCCCCCCAGTAGCTGGTTCTGAAGGCACTTAGACCTTTAGTATTTTGCGGGGAGAGGGCATGCAGTCGTACCACATCTGACATTTTTGTTCCCTTGGCCTGATGTCAAATGTATTCTATCTACTTTCAGTGGGGTTTTATTTTGTTTTGCTTTGTTTGTTAAACATAACTTTCTTAGTTACTGTAATATGATCTATTGGACTTAAATGAACCCCTGAAACTGAAACTGTGACTGTTTGCTTTTACTGAAATCTGAAACCCAAGAGGAGGGTGATAAAGATTAAAAAGACAGGCAATTTATTATCAGTAGATAAATCATAGACTTCCTAATTGTCTTTAATTCCTAAATCCTTTATTTTTTAAAATATATTTTTTAAAGGTTTTATTTATTTATTTGACAGAGACAGAGACAGCGAGAGAGGGAACACAAGCAGGGGGAGTGGGAGAGGGAGAAGCAGTCTCCCCGCTGAGCAGGGAGCCCAATGTAGGGCTCGATCCCAGGACCCTGGGATCATGACCTGAGCCAAAGGCAGACGCTTAATGACTGAGCCACCCAGGCGCCTCTTCTAAATACTTTAAATGCATTATTTAAACTTCTACAACATTTAAGAATTTGATGCAGATGCTAAAGCTTAGAAAACTTGTTTCTGTTCTGAAATCCTTTATAGTTCCACCTACCATTAAAGGAGGGAATGTCACCACAAAAGTAACAGCATTGATCAACAGCATAATTAAGCTGGAATGTGAAACACGGGGACTGCCGATGCCTGCTATTACTTGGTATAAGGATGGCCAACCAGTCATATCCAGCTCACAAGCACTTTATATTAATAAAGGACAATTTCTTCATATCCCTCGAGCACAGGTTTCTGATTCAGCAACATATACATGTCATGCAACCAATGTTGCTGGAACTGCTGAAAAGTCATTTCATGTGGACGTCTATGGTAAGGAAAAAATACGTGCTTTAATCACATACCTTTCTTTCTATGCTTTTTAATATGCCAACATCTAATTCATTCACTAATAAATTCCTGGTGGGTTTGATCATTTTCAAAATGCATGGATAGGAACTGGCAGAATTGCCCTGTGATTTAAAAAAACATTTTTAAAAGCTACATTTAGTAAAAGTGGTCCATTCATCTGCCCAACCATTTGCCCATTTCACATGGGGCATCTAGACCATTCGGTTTTTATGAAGAAGGTAAAGTAGTTGTTAGGACTAAGATCATTCTCTACTATTTACCCTTTATAAACGAGACACAGTACAAAGTATCCCACAATATTTAGGATAGCTGCGGATCAGCTAACCCAAGAAATTCTTTCCTTAATAGCTTAGAGAGAGACAGACATGTAGGTAGTTTCTGTGGTCAGACTACGTGAAAACAAAATCCTTATTTCATTAGAATTTCAAAGATGCCTGAAATATTACTTTTTTCTGCCTAGTTCCTCCAGTGATTGAAGGTGACTTGGCCGTACCTCTGAATAAGCAAGTGGTTATCGCTCATTCGCTGACACTAGAGTGTAAAGCTACTGGCAACCCTCCTCCAGTTCTCACCTGGTTAAAAGATGGTGTACCTATGAAAGCCAGTGACAACATCCGTACGGAAGCTGGTGGGAAGAAACTAGAAATCATGAGTGCCCTAGAAGTTGATCGGGGACAGTATGTATGTGTGGCTACGAGTGTGGCTGGAGAAAAGGAAATCAAATACGAAGTTGATGTCTTAGGTAAATAAGGATGCCACCATCTGGATTCCAGATTCATAGCACAACCTGATCATTTTATGAAATGCTTTATTGGTCATAGAACAATAAAACAGTTTTAGAGAAGGTTCAGTTATCGGTTCAACTCTGGACTGCACATTACTAAGTGGTGGATTTATTACCAGAGTCCCAAGATCTAAGAACCCACATAAATCTTGCACTGATCTTGATAGGTACGCTTTGTATTTGTAAGTGCATTGATGCATTTTACATCTATGACAATATCGGATTGCAGTGAGTGATATCATGGTCCTCTGTCATGAGCACTATGCTATGTCTAATGCAGGAAACAGTCTCTGGGCCTTGGAAAGTCATCTTGCAATGTTTTTGGTCTCTATTTCTCTATAAATTGAAGGCTTTTTGAGCAGAGGTCCAATTTTTGAGGTTCCCTTCTCTTATTATTATGAAAATAAGCAACATAAAATATGAACCAACTTTACATTCAGATGGCATCAGCAGCACCAGAGTGCTCGATTAATTGAGAAAAATCCACAGCATGTCAAAAATACATTCATTGATCCTAGCAAGTGTGTATGATAAAATATATTTTACATTTCAAATCCCCTTCATGTATCAAATTTCTATGATACTTGTCAGCCTTCTGAACTGCAACTTAGTATTCCTTAAAATGGTGGTGTATTTTTTCTGGTGTACATTTCTTTGTATGTTACATCTCTGTTGTTTTCTAGTGCCACCAGCTATAGAAGGAGGAGATGAAACATCTTACTTCATTGTGATGGTTAATAACTTACTGGAGCTAGATTGCCAAGTGACAGGCTCTCCCACGCCAACTATCATGTAAGGGTTTTGGTATGTCTTCTAAATACCTCCCACTTCTTTATTTGAGTGTTTTAAGGCTATCTTGAAAAAATTTGTGTCATTAAAAGGTGGCCATATAAAATTATATTATTTATGTTCCTCTTTTAAAAGACATACTCTATATACAAGGCAACTTTTGCTTAATAATCACACGGACCTCAAATCTGTTCAATTAGAGGAATTCCATTTATGCTCCTAGAAATGACATTTTCAGTTCATAGAGACAGACTACTAAGCAGTATCTGTCAGATCTTCTTGAGGCACTGAAATGTTTAATGAATGACTAAATAAAAAGAAATATACTGGACATATTAGGGAAATAGTTACCGTGCATATATGTTTACCAATTCTTTTTTCTCATTCCTTCATTCACAAAGCATTTCGTGAATACTTAACCTTCATTTCCAAGGTGCAGGATATGCAAAGGAACAGTCAGTCAACTAAGAGAATAAAATATGTTCACATATGATTACAAAGTAAAATGGAAAATGATAACTCATAAGAAATGAAAAAATATAATGCTGTATCAGGGTTTTATTTTTCAGATATTTTAGGAATGTATTCACTTTGCTGGTTAATGTTATTTAAACATTTGAAGTGAATGCTATTTAGGGGCACTTGCCTCTTTGTTTCCTCAACGTAAAGAGAAGAATGAAGAAACCGCATAGCTACTGGGGTTCCAACACTGTGCCAACTTCTGTGTTGGGCCAGGTTTACTTTTTTCTTTTCCCCATTATAGTTCATTTTACAGAATGGGCAAATAGGGAATTAGGCAAATATGCAATTGAGAATTTACATATGTATGTATGTGTAGAAACATTTAATATATAGATAAATCTAGTTCCTCTAAGATATATATACACACGCACATATCTTTTAGGAACTAAGTTATTTAAAAATACATCTCCAGACTTCTTTTTGCCTTGTTTCTATAGGTGGCTAAAGGATGGCCAGCTAACTGATGAAAGGGATGGATTCAAGATTTTACTAAATGGACGCAAATTGGTTATTGCCCAAGCTCAAGTGTCAGATACAGGCCTTTATCGCTGTGTGGCAACAAACATTGCTGGTGACCACGAGAAGGAATTTGAAGTTACTGTTCATGGTATGCTGAAGAAGGGACATGAGCATTATATTTAAAATTAATTTATGCATTGTGTCGTTATTTAATTCAGATGGTAGCTCAGTAATCTGGATAAATCTTGAGTTGTGGAAAGTAATATAAAGGATGTGAATTTGAGTTAAAAAATGGCAGATTAATCTTAAGGCACTTTACTAACACAGAGACTTAACCAAGAGGCCTATGTAAATTAAAATAAACACTTCAGATGTTAGGAAGTGTATTCTACATAGAATGCCAGGGCCTGAGGAATAAGACCAAATAAGATAGAATAGGCAGGCAGCAAATTCCAAGTAAAAACGTTGTGTCAGCTCTTCAGGGTTTAACCAGAACAGGAGGGAGTGTGAATAAAGTCATTTCCAGAAATGGAGGCTAAGGATGTTATGCAGGATCCAGGGTAGATAGAGGTATTCACAGAACTAGCACAGAAGAATCAGAACCTTTAGTGTAATGACAGAGACAACCCTTGGCCAGGGTATTATTTGTCTCACTTGCCTGCCAACCTTGGGAAGTGAGGGACTGCAGGGAGAATCTGGGGAGCCATTTAGAAGCTCTAGTGGAGGTTTCTATGAACATCAACATTTTTCCATCTGTCCATGCAGACTTTTTTCCCCCTGCTTTTTCAATCCTGTGATGAAATGTAGCTAACCCTGTTTCTCAGTCTCAATTCCAACTCCTGAGGGAGGGAATCTGGCAGGCCCAGCTTAAATCAAGTTCCCATTCTGTATTCAGTCAGCCTTGCTGGGGTCAGAGTCATGCAGTATAAATACAGGTAGAGGAAACCCACCCTGATTTAACGAGATTGTTCTGGAGAAAGGGAGGATCATAATAGATTGGGAAAACATACCAGCAGGTGTAAGCCAAACATGCATGTGGATTGTAGTTGCTATAAACACATTTTATTCTTTGGAGAACTAGAGATCCATACTTAAGAAATAAGTCATCTAAAATTGCTGAAAACTATAAATTAAATGCATGGGATAAAATTATTTCATTGTTTCTTAAAATAAGAATTTTCCCTTTTCTAAATTTTAAAGTTTCAGGTTCTTACATCCAGATTTTTAAGTACTTGACCCCACTGATTATGGTTTGTGTTCCCTCCCTCCCTTACTCTGTCTTTCCATCCCTTCCTGCTTTCCTTCCTTCCTTCCTTTCTTAAATCTAGTTCCTCCAACAATCAAATCCTCAGGCCTTTCTGAGAGAGCCATAGTGAAGCACAAGCCTATCACCTTGCAGTGCATTGCCAATGGCATTCCAAATCCATCTATTACATGGTTAAAAGATGGCCAACCTGTAAATACTGCCCGAGGAAACCTTAAAGTAAGTATAAATATTGCTGAGCCCCAAATGTGAAATCTACATTGATCTTCCCAGAGCTATCGTGTTCTTCTTTCCTAATTGTAGATTTTCCTGTTGGACAGATTTTACAGAAAATTTATCAAAATAATATGTGTTTTCCTTAGAGTTTTTGGAATTTATCTTAATATTTTGATTTGAAGAATAGAATTAAAGACTAATAACCTTAACAATGATAATTTTAACATATTGGTTGGTATTTTTATTATTTCAGTTTATGCCTGTTTTAACTATTGAAAAACTGGTGTCTCATGGATGAATGAACTGTGTTCATCATTACTGACTCACAGTATCCCCAATATACCATAGACTAAGATTAAGGTAAAATCATATCTACATAAACCTAAGTGCAATAAGTCTTGAAAAAAATATTTTAACTAGTTATAAGCTTCAAGATGGCAGAGACCCAGTCTTGAATAAATTCACTTCTATATCCTTCAATCTGAGTATAATCCCTGCCATATAAATGTACCTCATTACATATTTCTGGATAGATAGATAGATTGATTGATTTCAAACTTAGATAATCTAAATGATTCATTTAAAAATCTGAATCAATAGATTTTTTTACTAGGATCAAGTTAGTTGACTGATGTGGGCTTGAACTTTGCTTGTATTAAGTTTTCAGTAATGAAGGATGTATTGAGTTCTTTTCCCAGTACAAATGATCGGTATCTGCTCATTTATTATTCCTATTCCAAATCCAATGGAACTAATCTTATACATTTATGCTAGTGAGAGGTTCATTATGAAGCCTTAAAACATACTTCAGGGAGATAGGCATTTATCACATAATCATATAAAAGTTTAATTGTAAACTGTAATGAGTAACTTTAAGAGAAAATATGGAGAAGTATAAGAACAGATAATGTGGAAAGGTTTTAGGCATTAGGTAATTCATAGAGAAAGCCTTTGAGCAGAGATATGAAGAATACATAGGAGTTAAATGAGTGAATTAATGGAAGAGAACAGAGTAGAGTATTTCAGAGAAGATGTGTGTGCCAACAACTTAAAGTAAAGGCGCATGACACCTCCTGAGGACCTGATAGCAAGCCAGTAGACTGAAGAACACAAAGCAAGATGAGGTGGTATTAGAGGAGACCAGGGAGTAGAAGGCATTTAAGTAATATTAGTGATTTCATTTTTACTTTCAATCAAAGGGAGATCTTTGAAGAGTTTTAAGAGAGTAGTGACATAATCAGATTTTCATTTTAAATAATTACTGGCCCCTATAAGATAATGAATTGAAGGAGTTTAAAATAGATATGTGGGCAGAGGTGGTCCAAAACAGTAGTATAGGAAGATCCTGAACTCACCTCCCCCCACAGACACACCAAATCTACTGCCACATACAGAACAATCCCCTCTGAAAAAGATTTGAAAACTAGCTGAACAGCTCCTCTACAACAAAGGATAAAAGGGCAACATCAAGATGGGTAGGAGAGGCAGAGACACAATCTTGCCAAAACCATAGCATACCAACTCACAATAGGGAGGGATCTCACAAGTCTGCAGCTTCTCCCTGAGGAGTATGGGATTTGTGCCCTACATTGGGCATTCCAACCCTTGGGACCTGTACTGAAGAGACAAGCCATAAAATGTCTGGCTTTGAAAACCAATGAAGCTTACATCCAAGAGGCCCAAAGTACTGTAGGGATTTGAGATACTTCTTTTAAATGACTCACATTCAGACTTACTTGCCCTGGGGCCTAGTGCAAAAATTTGAAAAGTGCCTAAACTAAACTATATGTGAAGGAGATTCATTTGCTAATTTTAAAGCATCTGCCGGAAGGACAAGGACCTGTAGGGACTTTCTCCAGGGACAGAGCTGCTATCAGGCACCAGTTTTGCACTCTCCCTCCAGCTTGCTAGTAAAAGCAGGTGTGTGCAGACACAGCAATCTCCCACTGCCTTGCTGAAGTGGAGGTGGGGTGGGGGGTGCTCTGTCCCCGAGCACTCTTCACCTGCCTTGCTAAAGCTGCAGGCATGCCCCACCCCAAGTTCTCCCACTGCCCCATTAAGGCTGAAGGGCAAGCCCAGTCCACACAAAGGATACCCCTTGAATGCCTGGACCCAGTGGTCAGAGGGGCTTGTGTTCCAGGGCCCTATGGGACTATAACAATAATCAGAAAAGCCATTCTTGGCAGGCTACCACACCCAAGGCATTGCACACAGTGAACTGGAATACACTCCTGGTCTGCTGGTGAAAAAGGCCCACCCACTGGTCCTGGAGCTTCAACATGAGGGACAGGCTTCAGGTTTGCCACACACGTAGAGGCTATGAAGGCACTCTCAGGGAACATAGGCAGGGAGACACCACCTTTGTGTTCTCCCTTGGCCTTGCTGTAGCTCCTGGTGCCTCCCAGCAAGGAGCATATACACACACCTGAAGCCCTGATTTTTGCAGCTGTCACCCAGGGGACACCTCCAGATCCCCTGGTTGAAGGCCACCAGGGTTTACAACTGCAGTCCTGTGGGACTGTATATCGTTGTGTACTTTAAAACTGCTGCCTAAGGATCTGGCTTCTAGTCAGCCTGAAACCAGGTGCTGACTGAGATCCCTCTCTTTGGAACACTGATAGGTCTTGGAATACCCTTAATAACTGGGATCTATCAAGAATAAATCAGGCTACTGAGGCAGTCACAAGGTCTGAGAGATAACCAAGAGCTAGGGCAGGGTTGAACGATGAGGTTAATCTACACAAGGCCACTCCTGTAAGACTGGGAAGATAGCTATTTTGCCTAATACTTAGAAACAAACAGAAACTCAAGCAAAATGAGGAAATAGAGGAGTATGTTTCAAATGGAAGAACAGAACAAAACCTCAGAAAACGGCCTTCATGAAATGGAAATAAGTAATCTACCTGATAAAGAGTTCAAAGTAATGGTCATAAAGATGCTCACTAAACTCAGGAAAAGAATGTATGAACACAGTGAGAACTCCAACAAAAGATAGAAAATATAAGAAGGTACCAAACAGAAGTCACAGAGCTGAAGAATACAATAATTAAACTGAAAAATACACTATGGTGTTCAACAGCTGATTAGATGAAGCAGAAAGACAGATCAGTAACCTGGAAGACAGCAGTGGAATTCACCCAAACAGAACAGCAAAAAGAAAAAAGAATTTTTAAAAAATGAAGATAGCTTAAGGGACCTATGGGGCAACATGAAGTGGAATAGCTTTCATATTATATGGATTCCAGAAGGGGAAGAGAGAGAGAAAGGGGCAGAAAACACATTTCAAGAAATAATGGGTGGAAACCTCCCTAAACTGGGGAAGGAAACAGACATCCAGGTCCAGGAAGCATTTGAGAATTCTAAATAAGATGAACCCAAAGAGATCCACAGGAAGAGACATTATAATTAAAATATAAAAAGTTAAAGATAAGAAGAAAATCTTAAAAGCAGCAAGAGAAAAGCCATTTGTTAGGTGCAAGGGAAGCCCGCTCCCATAAGACTGTCAGCTGATTTTTCAGCAGAAATCTTGAAAGCCAGAAGAAGTGGCATGATATATTTGAAGTGCTGAAAGGAAAATAAAACTTCCAACCAAGAATACACTACCCAGCAAGGTTATTATTCAGAATTAAAGGAGAATAAAGAGATTTTTAGACAAACAAAAGGTAGAAGAATTCATCACTAAACTGGCCCTACAAGAAATGTTAAAGGGACTTCTTTAAACTGAAAAAAAAGGCACTAACTAGTAACAAGAAAATATATGAAAGTAAAAATGTCACTAGTAAAGGTAAATATATAGTAAAGGTAGTGGGTTAATTACTTATAAAGCCAGTATGAAGATAAAAATCAAAAGTAGTAAAATTAACTATAACCACAATAAACAGTTAAGGGAAACACAAAATAAAAGAATGTAAAATGTGACATCAAAAACATAAAACATTGTGGGGGAGTAAAAATGTAGAATTTTAGAATGCATCCAAACTTAAGTTGCTATCAACATTAAAATGGTCATCCACCATGATTAAGTGGAATTTACTCCAGGGATGTAAGCATGTTTCAACATTCACAAATCAACCAACATAATACACCACATTAATGAAATGAAAGATAAAAATTATATGATCGTCTCAATGGAAAAAGCATTTGACAAAAGTCAACATCCACTTATGGTAAAAACCCTCAACAAAGTGGATATAGAGGAAACATACCTCAACATAATTAAGGTCATATATGACAAACCCACAGCTAACATCATATTCAGTGGTGAAAAGCTGAAAGTTTTTTCTCTAAGATCAAGTGCAAGACAAGTGTTCCCACTCTCACCACTTTTATTGAACATAGTATTGGAAGTCCTATCAAGAGCAACTAGGCAAGAAAAAGAAATAAAAGGCATCCAAATTGAAAAATATATATTAAAAAATCCTATAGACTTCACCAAAAAAGTGTTAGAACCAATAAATGAAGTCAGCAAAATTGCAGGGTACAAAATCGATATACAAAAATTGGTTTCATTTCTATACACTAACAAACTATCAGAGAGAGAAATTAAGAAAACAGTCCCATTTAAAATTGCATAAAAAAGAATAAAAAGAAATTTAACCAAGGAGGTGAAAGGAAGTGAAAGTTCTGTGCACTAGAAGATATAAGACAGTGATGAAAGAAATTGAAGACACAAATAAATGGAAAGGTATCCCATGCCCATGGATTGGAAGAATTAATCTTGTTATAATGTTCCTACTACCCAAAGCAATCTGTAGGTTCAATGCAATTCCTATCAAAATTCCAATGGCATTTTTCACAGAAATGGAACAAACAATCCTAAAATTTGTATGGAACCACAAAAGACCCCAAGTAGCCAAAGTGATCTTGAGAAAGAAAAACAAATCTGGAGACATCATGCTGTTTTCAAACTATACTACAAAGCTGTAGTCATCAAAAACAGTTTGGTATTGGCATAAAAACCAACACATGGATCAATGGAACAGAACAGAGAGCCAAGAAATAAACCTACACATATATGGTTGGTTAATTTATGACAAAGAAGTCAAGAATATACAATGAGGAAAGGATGTTCTCTTCAATAAATGATGTTGGAAATATTGGACAGTCACATGCAAAAGAATGAAACCAGAATGCTATCTTAAACCATACACAAAAATCAGCTCCAAATGGATTAAAGACTTGAATGTAGAACCTGAAAGCACAAAACTCCTAGAAGAAAACGCAGGTAGTAAGCTTCCTGACATAGTCCTGGCATTGAATTTTTAGATCTGACTCCCAAATCAAAGGCAACAAAGGCAAAAATAAACAAGCGGGACTACATCAATCCAAAAAGCTTCTGTATGGTTGGAGGCACTGAAATATAAATTAAATGAGGGAAAAATTGTAAATCATATATCTGATAACAGTTAATACCCAAAGTATATAAAGAGCTCAACTCAATAGCAAAAAAACAAGCAATCTGATTAAAAAATGGGCACAAGATATAACTAGACATTTTCCAAAGTCATGTATATGTCCAACAGGCACATGGAAAAATGTTTAACATCAGTAATTATCAGGGATATGCATATCAAAACCATAAGGTATCACATCACACCTGTTTAAGGCTATTATCAAAAAGACAAGAAATAAGCATTGTTGAGGATGTGAGAAAAGGGAACCCTTGTGCATTGTTGGTGGGAATGTACCCTATTGCAACCACTATGGAAGACAGTATGGAGATGCCTCAAAAAATAAAAATCAGAGCCACCATATGATTCAGCAATTCCATTTCTGGGTATTTATCCAAAGAATACGAAAACCCTAACTCGAAAAGATATATGCACCCACATGCTCACTACAGCATTATTTATAATAGTCAGGACATGGAAACAACTAAAGTGTTCATCAGTAGATGAATGGATAAAGAAGATGTGATACACACACACACACACACACACAATGGAATACTATTCAATTATAAAAAAGAATGAAGTCTTGCCATTTGTGACAACATGGATAGACCTTAAGGGCATTATGCTAATTGATATAAGTCAGACAGAGAAAGATAAATACCATGTGATTTCAATTATATCTGGAATCTAAAAAATAAAAGAAACAAAACTCATAGATACACATAGAACAGTTTGGTGGTTGCCAGAGGTGAAGGGGGTTGAGAAGTGTGCAAAATAGGTGAAGGTGGTCAAGAGGTACAAACTCCCAGATATTAAGTAAATAAGTCATGGTGATGTAAATACAACATAGTGACTGTACTCAATAATATTGTATTGCATACTTGAAAGTTAACAGGAGAGTAAATCTTAAAAGTTCTCATCACAAGAAAAAAATCTGTAACTTCGTATGAAGACTAGACTTGTGATGATCACTTTGCAGTGTGTACAGAAATTGAATTATTATGTTGTACACTTGAAACTAATATAATATATGCCAATTGTACCTCCAAAAATAAATTGAAAAAGATAAAGAGTAGATGTGTGGAAATCAATTAGGACTTATTCATCTAGGAGGGAGAGAAGATTGAAATTTGAACTCACATTCTGGCCATGAAGATGAGGATATATGGATGTATTTGAGAATTATTGTGTCAATCATTAGGACTCAGTGATAAATTGCATATGAAAGTTGAGGGAGCAGGAAATATCAAGGAAAACTTGGGGAATCTAACCTACACAGATGCATATCTTATGATGCCATCCAGTAAGACAGGAGACTTTGGAGGACAACCCATTTAGGGGCAAAAAACTGGATGTAAGTTTTATATTTTGGGAGGTTAAGTTGACTTTGAAATAAAGTGGAGATCAGGTAGACCATGGAATATATGCTCCTGGAGCTCAAAGGAGAGTTCGGGCATCACATAGATGATATTTGAAAGCATAGACATGAATGAGGTAATCTAAGGGGAGAGTAAAGAGTATGAAAAAATAGAAGAGAGAACTGACCTTGTTCGGAGTCTTAAAAAATTATGGCATTTAAAGGCCATGTGCAGAAGTCTAGAAGTGAATTTAATGTATGAATATGCTGCTTAGTGAGTTTAGTACACTCTGGCTGAAGAATAAGTCAAGTGGGAGTTTACTTGGGAGTGTATGGAGAGCAGATCATTTGGGGTCAGAATGTGGTAAGCCTGGAGGGCTATGCTGAGTTCAGATTTCATTCTGGGCAAAGTGGGGAGCTGAGTGAGCTTTGAAGGGGGACTGGTAAAAGGATCAAATTTGCATTTTAGACAAATTATTCTGGCAACGGTATATAAGATAGATTAACAGTTTGGGAGGTTGGAGACACTGGAATATAAATTAAGAAACTATTATAATCCCACAGTGGTTGTGAGAATGGAAAGTAGAGATCTGAAAAACAGAGTTGTATAACTAGTAGGAGAGTCAGAGTGGGCCCTGAAATCAAGATGCCTTGGAGAATAGTAGTGCCATTAAACAAGATTGGAAACATGCAATGAAAAGTAGGTCTGGAGATACAAGGAAACAGTTATAAGCTTTGTTTTGGATGTGTTAAATTTCATGTGCTAACCCATCCAGCAGATTAGCTGGAACAGCAAGCGTGAAGCTCAGGAGAGAAATTGAGGCCAGTACTATAAATTTCAGAGTCTGCACAGAATTCTTCGCTGAAGCCATGAAAACTATCAGAAAGCTGAACTTTATGTTTATGGGACAGGAGGAAGAAGCAGGTTCTGTAATCTCCTAAGAAAGTCAGAGATTGAGAACTGAGGACATTTTTGTATCTTCAACACCCAGAGAGTAGAGTGATTCAGGAGTAGGTGGTCAGTAATGCCAAATGCTGTAGATGGTAAAAGAGAATATGAGCTTACTATGTAAGCTGCTGGATATTGTGACTAGAAGTTACTGATAACCTCCTTAATACTGCATGGAGCACTGGGTGTTATATGAAAACAATGAATCGTGGATCACTACATCAAAAACTAATGATGTATGGTGACTAACATAATAAAATTAAATTAAAAAAGAAAAAAAAAAGAGAAGTTACTGATAACCTCTGAATGATAAGTTTCAAAGAATAACCACTGAATCACTAGTTCCAAAATGGTGGAGGCTAGTTGCAATAGGTTTAACAGAGAAATGAGGAAAAACAGGAAGAAATTTATCTGCATTTCCATTACTCATATTTTATAATTTTTATTGTTTTTCTGGCCCCCATGACCATTTAATCAAAAAAGATTGTTGCCTTAAAAGTATTTATGAAGTGTTACATAAATGTGACTGTATTTTTTTTAAGTAGCTTAAATTTTCATCACATACCTCATCGTTCAGTGCTAAAGTCTTTTGTTCAGCAAGGCTTTATGACTGTACCAGCAGGCCTTAGGTTATTTTATTTTGTGTTTTCCAATGAAGAAGAAAAGTTTTTCAATCAAATCAGTCTTTTTTGTGTGTGATGAAGTGAGATCTGGTTCTAATCTATCAAGAGATAATTAAGATATTGGCATAAAACTATAATTAAATAGCATAAATTTAAATGAGTTTGGCTATCTCAGCAAATGCTTTCAAGTCCCAGTGTAAAGTACAAAATGCTGCCATGCTTTCTGCTCCCAATTAGATACAGTCTTCTGGTCGAGTTTTACAAATTGCCAAAGCCCTGATGGAAGATGCCGGCAGATACACATGTGTGGCAACCAATGCAGCTGGAGAAACCCAGCAGCACCTTCAGCTACATGTGCATGGTAATGTCATTCCCCTGTCTTAACAAAAGAACATTTCTGTGGCCTTTTTGAACATGATGACTCATTTTTATTGAATTACAGTGTAAAAGAAACAAGTGTTTATTTTTGTCTATATGAAAAAAACTAGTTTTTTTTTTTTTACGTTATTTGTAATTATAATTGCTCATATTAAGGTATTGGTTTGTCAAGATATCCATTAAGATATTCAGGTTGTCAAATAGGATGTGCTAGAGCTCATAAATAAATAAACATACTACCTTATGTTTTTAATTATTTGAATTCTGTTAACTAATAACTTTGTACAGATAACTTTTGTTGTCAAGACAGAGTTGGAGGATTGTTCCTTAACATTTTCTGTCATGTTCTTTGCTGGTTATAAGAGGGATTTTGTAAGTAGAAGCTATCCTTGACTCAGGATCTTCTCTCATGTGCTTTAATAAAAAGTCTGGGTGGCCATGGAATAGCTCATGAATATTACAGCTTCACAAAAAACTTAAAAGAAGATTTGACCTTGAATGTGAGACTTCAGATCTCTGGAGTCTCATCAGAAAGGGTCAAGAATTGTAGGCTTGGGGGCGCTGGGTGGCTCAGTTGGTTAAGCGACTGCCTTCGGCTCAGGTCATGATCCTGGAGTCCCTGGATCAAGTCCCGCATCAGGCGCCCTGCTCAGCGGGGAGTCTGCTTCTCCCTCTGACCCTCCCCACTTTCATGTGCTCTCTCTCATTCTCTCTCTCTCAAATAAATAAATAAAATCTTTTAAAAAAAAAAAAGAATTGTAGGCTTGGCCTTTCCTGATTCAGCCAAATATATTTGCAGAGAGCTCTCCAAGATTTCCATGTGATACCTTCTTCATTTTCTCTAATCCTTGTGATTGCTTGTTAAACCCTTTATTCATTTACTTCATTTATTCTTTATTCATTTATTCATATATTCACTCTACATTTACTGAACAATTTAACCTAGAAGGATGCTCCAGCATCTACCTTGATTCCAGTTACATTATCAGTAGGCAATCAATAAATATTAACAAATGAAAAAGTAAATAGTAAGTGAATGAAAATATTTAAATTGGGCATTGAATTCTTCTCATCTGCTTCTTTACATATTTTATTTTATTTAAATCAACTAGTTAAAAGATTCAGATTATCAGTTCCCTAAATGTTTTTAATAAAATAACTTATTTTCCCCCTTTCCCCAAATATGTACACCTAATTTATGTATGTTATACACACAAACCATGTTCCTTAAGAGGACTTCTACTTTTTCATTTAGTAATTAACTTAAAGACCAATATCTGATTATAATGATCTTGAAAGTGACTTGATTGCCTTGACTTTACCTAGTGCTTTTTGGCAGCTGTCTCCAGCACATACTGAGATCTCCACTTCCATTTAAGAGCATGCTGTGGGTGGTGCTTGCTCTCCTTTCCCCCTTTCCCTATGCTGAGGCTCCTTTTCTCCTCATTGTACAGGCTATTTATCTTTTCCTTTACGATAATTTCAGTCCTTATCTAGTCTCCATTGTTGTCTAAAAGGAAACAGTTAAGGGCGCCTGGGTGCCTCAGTTGGTTAAGCGACTGCCTTCGGCTCAGGTCATGATCCTGGAGTCCCAGGATCGAGTCCCACATCGGGCTCCCTGCTCAGCAGGGGGTCTGCTTCTCCCTCTGCCCTCTTCCCTCTCGTGCTCTCTGTCTCTCATTCTCTCTCAAATAAATAAATAAATAAATAAATAAATAAATAAATAAATAAATAAA
>NW_023270389.1:45782167-45838818 GCF_011800145.1 Mirounga leonina
AAATAAATAAATAAATAAATAAATAAATAAATAAATAAATAAATAAATAATAAAAGGAAACAGTTAAGAGGGATAGTATGATATGCTGCAATCATCTCAGGCACCAGAGTCAGACCAATTGTGGTTTAAGTTCTATGCTAACCACCATCTATGTAACCTTGACCAAACTATTTAATTTCTTTGAGTATCTGACTTGCAGAGTGCTTTTGAGGTTTTGAGGTATTAGATGTAAAATATCTCCCACTTTTACTCTCTCAGGTCTTATCAAAAAGAAAGGTGTTTTTATTCTCTAGACTGGATTAAAATATTAAATGAAGATTGTATCTTGAAGAACAGAATGTAGGTCTCTAGAGCTGGGAAGAACCAAACTTCAGTGTTTGGGGCTCCCAAACTTGAGTGTTCATAAAAATCATATGTATTAAACATGTTAAAAATACAGCTTCCTGGGCCAGTTCCAGATCTCCTGAAACAGTTTCTCTGATGCAAATGGTCTGTATGTCATTACTCAGAGGAACATTGGCCCAGACTCTAAAACCTGGCTTAGAAACTTACTAATGGAGTCAAGAATGATTGAAAACCAGAGTTCGTGAAAGAAATTAAGGATCCCATCAAATACAAAGCAACAACAGAAACAAACAAACAAAAAAACAGAGTCGAGACCTGAGAAAACATAAGTCTATAAACCTATGATCTGAATATGGTAACAAAATATATGTTAGCAGGGATTGAATTAGGGTACACACCTACACGGAAAATCATCAGAGAGTGGGGCAACAAGCTGGAAGACATCTGAGTTAATGTAAGAAGAAAGAAACAGAAGGTTAGTCATTGTGAGGATTTATTAAATGCTACTAAATTGGCTGGGGAATATAAAACAATCTTCTTGATACAAATCACAAATAGAATAGAGGTAAAATACATTATAGTACCTGAAAATGTTTTACTAATATGACCTTGACTTGTCCAGATAACAGTTCATCAGTCTGAAAGGAGGATAAATGATGAAGTGAACTTCTAATCTAATTATGATCAACCTGAAAGGAAGTGATTGGCTACTGTACAGGAATCTAGACAGAAAGTACTCCTGACAAGCGATGTCACATTGGATGTAAATGGCTCCCAACTTGATTCTGTCTCCTTCAGTACTTCTATTAATAATTTCAGTGAGAATTGGAGATGTTAACAAAAAGTATAGGAATTTCTAAAGGATTAGTTGACCATAGATTTCAAAAAGACTTCAGAAGTTAAAATGACAGGTTAACCTGATGTGAACCACTAGGTAAGAATAGGGTTGGAGAAGAGTGACTTAAAGACACCACACATTGAAATACTGGAGATATCAATGGCTTTCTGCAATTATATAGATACAATCATTCAATTTCATAATAAAGCTAATTCGCCTTAGAAGTCAGTAATAGAAACTTACAGTATAAACAACAAGAAAGGAATTAGCCCTGTTATAGTCTCACTCTCTGAATGCCTCTGAAGTATTGTATCCAATCCTGGTGCTACATATTGAGAGGGACATTGAAAAATCTATAGAGAAGCAACTATCATTTAATTTAGTTTTTTTATTAATTTATTTGACCAATCTTATGGTTGCTTTCTGAGGGTTTAATCCCAGTCTTTATTGATGGGGTAACACATTTGGCAAATGAGCATTTACTATAATTGGCATCCAATGTATTCAATCCTAAGAAATTCAGCTTTCCAATTGTTTGATATTTTCCTTTCTTATAAAAAAAGATTGTAGATGCTTCCATTCTTCTCAAGCGTGGAAAAAAAGTGTTTTCAAAAGGCTAAGTAAGGGTGGATTGTCTCTCCTGGAAGACATAGAAGACTAAGTCATGATCCTGAGGAGAGGAACATTCTTGTGATCCCCTAGGTTTCTTAGGGGGAGTTCTGTCCATTATAGAAGGCAGAGACTCTCAGTAGGTGGTCCTTTTTGATCATCAAAGTTTCATAATTCTGAAAGTTCTAATTCTCTAGACCAAACTATGAAATTTTATCTAAACCTCGGATATTTGCCAAGTAAGACAGATGTTTCCACAAACAAATGATTACTTGGGGTCTAATGGCTCAAGCATTCATTACATCTGCTCTTAATTATATCCTAGGAAAGATTCACCAAGGTGAAGCACCCAGAAGTGGCATGTTGTGGTTAAAAGCATAGGCTTTGAATTTGTGTCCCTGTACTGCCAAGTTATAGCATGAGGACAATAGGCTTAGATGTTAACTTTTTAAATGTTTTTTCATCTGTAAAATGGGAAGGATAATGATAATATAATCAGAAGGTTTTTGTGAGGATTGAATGTAAGACTACGTATGCTTACAACTATAAGCTTAGCCTGATGCCTGGGTTCTAGTTATCATCTGTAAATGGTAGCTTGACAACTGTTTTAGCCAAATGCATACTTGGCTTTTGGCCCTCCTCACAGCACCAACATTTTAACAAATGTATCTGAAGTTCTGGTGCCTTTACTGTTGGCTAGGAACTATCTTGAGTCTGTATTAGTCGTCTGGTGAAAACATTAGTAGAGCACCCCTTAATTTAATTTTATTATTCTGAAGTATTTGCTTGGCTAACATCTGCTAACACCCACTTAAAAAAGGTTCCTCTATCATTTCTGTGTTTTGCTTAATAGCTCACTTGTGACCTAAAGCAGACTTGGGAATGTTGTGGGGAACTTTTTTTTTTTTTTTAAATGGATAACTTCAGTTCAGGACTCTAGTATTGGCTTAGTATAAATAAATTTATTACTCATTATATCATAGTTTTGGTTGTTGGGTGGGATTAACTCACTTTTAGATCAGTTATGTATTGAATTGAATTTAACCAGAATTTGAAAAAGTCAACTTACTCCTGTGAATAATTAAATTCATAGGTGAAGTCTAGCCCATGTTATGTTCAGAAGCAGGTATTGTGGTTTTGGAGTGGTAATGCTCATGTAGCTTTTGGAAGGAGAATAGAGAAAAAAAACCAACAAGTTGAATGGAATCCAACCTCTTTCTTGGAGTATGTAGACATTTATTGTTAACATAAGATATTGTTACCTTACTAATGTTTCTGTCTAAAACAGTGCTCATCTAAATTCAAAATTGCAAGATGATTCTTTTAAATGCTAGAAGGGAATTTTATATATATATATATATAATCTCACAACTTCTTTATCCACTCATCTGTTGTTGGACACTTAGATTGTTTCCATATCTTGGCTATTGTGAATAATGCTCTAGTGAACATGGGAGTAGATATGTCTCTTTGAGATACTATTTCATTTCCTTCAATTATATGCCCAGAAGTGGGAATGCTGGATCATATGGTAGTTCTATTTGTAATTTTTTGAAGAGCCTCCATACTGTTTTCCATAATGGCTATACCAATTTACATTCCCACCAACAGTGTACAAGGGATCCTTTTTCTCCACATCCTCACCAACACTCATTGTCTCTTGTGTTTTTTATAATAATCATTCTAACACATGTGAGGTGATATCTTATTGTGGGTTTGATTTGCATTTCTCTGATGATAAGTGATGTTAAGCACCTTTTCGTGAATCTCTTGGTCACTTCTTAGTCTTTTTTGGAAAAATGCCTATTCACGTCCTTTGTCCATTATTTAATTTATTTGTTTTTTTACTATTGAGTTTATAAGTTTCTTCTGTATTTCCGATATATGGTTTGCTAAT
Source organism: Mirounga leonina (assembly GCF_011800145.1). Classification (NCBI taxonomy): domain Eukaryota; kingdom Metazoa; phylum Chordata; class Mammalia; order Carnivora; family Phocidae; genus Mirounga; species Mirounga leonina. Next base: position 45,785,857 of record NW_023270389.1, read on the forward strand.
TTTTCTTCCATTTAGTGCATTGCCGTTTTCATTTTGTCTATTTTTTTCTTTGCTATACAGAAGGTTTTTAGTTTGCTATAGTCCCACTTGTTTATTTTGCTTTTGTTGTTTGTGCCTTTGGTGACATAGCCCAAACTGCTAAACTATTAGATACCTTTCCCCCTATGTTTTCTTCTAGGAGTTTTGTGGTTTCAGGTCTTACATTTAAGGCTTTAATCCATTTCAAGTTAATTTTTGAGTACCACACTCTCTTGATTACACTGATTGATTCTCATATGTTAAACCAACCCTGCCTTCCTAGGATTAGACCCTCTTGGTCTTGGTGCTTAATTTGTTTTATATGTTGTTGGATTCACCTTATTAGAATTTTCTTGATTATTTTTGTGTCTGTCCTCATAAGGGATATTGGACTATAGTGTCCTTTTATTAAGGCTGTCTCTGTCTGGTTTTATTATCATGGTAAAACTAGCCTCTTAGAGTGCTGCTCTATTTTGAAAGAGGTTTGTGAAGGATTCACATTAATTTTTCTTTAATGTTTTATAGAATTCCCAGTAAAGCTATTTGAGCCTCGGATTTTCTTTGTGGGATGTTTTTTATTACTAATGTAATTTTAAAATTTTTATACATCTATTCAGACTTTCCATTTTTTCTTGAGTCAGTTTTAGTAATTTATGACTTTCTGGAAACTGTCTATTTCATCTAGATTATCTAATTTATTGGCACACACTTGTTTATAATATTCCCTCATAGCCCTTTTTAATTCTGTAAGGTTGATAGTAATGACTGCTCTTTCATTTCTAATTGTAGTAATTTGGTCTTCTCTCTTTTGTTTTGTCTTGGTCTGTTTATCTAAAATTTTGTCCATTTTGATCTTTTCAAAATATCAGGTTTTGGTCTTATTGATTTTCTCTTTCATTTTTCTATTGTCTGTTTAATTTATTTATGCTCTAATGTTTATTATTTCCTTCCTTCTGCTTGTCTTGGATTTACTTTACTCTTTTCTGGCTTCTTAAGGTGGAATGTTAGATTATTGATTCGAGATTTATTTTTAATATAGCTGTTTATAATTACACATTTTACTCTAATCATTGCTTTATGTGTATCCCGTAAGTTTTAGTATGTTGTCTTTTTATTTTAATTTATCTCAGAGTATTATCTAATATCTCATGTGATATCTTTGACCACTTAGTTACTTAAGAGTGTGTTACTTAATTTCCACATATTTGTGAATTTCCCAAATCTTCTCTTGTCATTGATTCATAATTTTATTCCACTGTGGTTAGAGAACACACTCTGTATGATTTTAATCCTTTTAAACATATTGAGACTTGTTTTATGCCTAACTTATAGTCTGTCCTTGAGAATGTTACATGTGCATTTGAGAAGAATCTGCATTCTGCTGTTTTTGGATGGAGTTTTATGTGTACGTGTGGTTTATACTGTTGTTCAAGTCTTCTTGTTGATTTTCTGTTTAGTTGTTCTACCCTTTATTGAAACTGGAATATTGATGTCTTCAAATATTATTGTTGAATTATCTATTTCTCTTTTTGATTCTGTCAGTTTTTATTCCATGTATCTTGAGACTCTGTTATTATGTAAATGTATGATTATAGTTGTTATATCTTTTATGTGTTGAGAGTATCATTTAAAATTGCCCTACTTTGTTGCTAGTAATTTTTGTTTTAAAGTCTATTTTGTTTGGTATTGGTGTAGCCTCTCTGGTTTTTGTTTGGTTACTATTTGTATGGTATATCTTTTTATAACCTTTCACTTTCAACCTATTCCTGTCTTTGACTCTGGAGTGTGTCTCTTGTAGACAACATATAATTGGGTCATGTTTTTATTTTTTATTTTTTAAATCTATTTGCTAGTCTGTGCCTTTGAGTAGTGTTTAATCCATTTACATTTAATGTAGTTACTGACATGATAGAGTTTATGGTCTACTGTGCTATGTTTTTTTAAAATTTTTTTTATATGTTGTTATGTCACTTTGGTTTTTATGTTTCTCCATTACTGACTTTTTATATTAAATAGCTATTTTCTTGTATACCATTTTATTTCTCTTGTTTCTTTTACTATATTTTTTTAGTTTATTTTTTGTGGTTGCCTTGAGGATCACAATTAGCATCTTAACAATATTATACTTTGGATTAATAATTTAATTTCAATAGTATAAAGAGCTTTGTTCCTTTACAACTCTCTTCCCTTTCCCCTTCTTTGTCCTATTATTGCCATACAAATTACACCTTTATTCATCATGATCCCATCAGTATAGACTTGTAATTACTGATTTATGCTGTTGTCTTTTTTTTTTAATTTTATTTAGCTATGTTAGTCACCATACAATACATCATTAGTTTTTGATGTAGTGATCCACGATCCATTGTTTTCGTATAACACCCAGTGCTCCATGCAGTATGTGCTCTCCTTAATACCCATCACTGGGCTAACCAATCCCCCCTCCCTCCTCCCCTCTAAAACCCTGTTTGTTTCTCAGGTCCACAGTCTCTCATGGTTCATCTCTCCCTCCAATTCCCCCTGCCCATTCTTCCCTTCCTTCTCCTAATGTCCTCCATGTTATTCCTTATGTTCCACAAATAAGTGAAACCATATGATAATTGACTTTCTCTGCTTGACTTATTTCACTTAGCATAATCTCCTCCAGTCCCAACCATGTTGATGTAAAAGTTGGGTATTCATCTTTTCTGATGGCTGATTAATAGTCCATTGTATATATGGACCACATCTTCTTTATCCATTCATCTGTTGAAGGGCATCTCGGCTCTTTCCACAGTTTGGCTATTGCGGACATTGCTGCTATGAACATTGGGGTGCATATGGCCCTTCTTTTCACTACATCTATGTCTTTGGGGTAAATACCCAGCAGTGCAATTGCTGGGTCATAGGGTAGCTCTATTTTTAAATTTTTGAGGAACCTCCACACTGTTTTCCAAAGTGACTGTACCAACTTGCATTCCCACCAGCAGTGTAAGAGGGTTCCCCTTTCTCCACAACCTCTCCAACATTTGTTGTTTCTTTCCCGTCCATTTTTGCCATTCTAACTGGTGTAAGGTGGTATCTCGGTGTGGTTTTGATTTGGATTTCCCTGATGGCTAATGATGATGAACATTTTTTCATGTGTCTGTTAGCCATTTGTATGTCTTCTTTAGAGAAGTGTCTTTTCATATCTTCTGCCCACTTTTTGACTTGATTATTTGTTTTTTGGGTGTTGAGTTAGAAGTTCTTTATAGATCTTGGATACCAGCCCTTTATCTGTAGTGTCATTTGCAAATACCTTCTCCCATTCTGTGGGTTGCCTCTTTGTTTTGTTGACTGTTTGCTTTGCTGTGCAGAAGCTTTTTATCTTGATGAAGTCCCAAAAGTTCATTTTTGCTTTTGTTTCACTAGCTTTTGGAGATGTATCTTGAAAGAAGTTGCTGTGGGTGATGTCAAAGAGGTTACTGCCTATGTTCTCCTCTAGGATTTTGATGGATTCCTGTCACACATTGAGGTCTTTCATCCACTTTGAATTTATCTTTGTGAATGCTGTTAGAGAATGGTCGAGTTTCATTCTTCTGCATGTGGCTGTCCAATTTTCCCAGCACCATTTATTGAAGAGACTGTCTTTTTTCCATTGCAGGTTTTTTCCTGCTTTGTCAAAGATTATTTGACCATAAAGTTGAGGGTCCATATCTGGGTTCTCTATTCTGTTCCATTGGTCTATATGTCTGTTTTTGTGCCAGTACCATGCTGTCTTGGTGATCACAGCTTTGTAATATAGCTTGAAATCGGGCAATGTGATGCCCCCAGCTTTGTTTCTCTTTTTCAACATCTCCTTGGTGATTCGGGGTCTTTTCTGATTCCATACAAATTTTAGGATTGTTTGTTCCAGCACTTTGAAAAATCATTGGAATTTTGATCGGGATGGCATTGAAGGTCTAGATTGCTCTGGGGAGCATAGACATTTTAACAATGTTTATTCTTCCGATCCATGAGCCTGGAATCTTTTTCCATCTTTTTGTGTCTTCTTCAATTTCTTTCATGAGTGTTTTGTAGTTCCTAGAGTATAGATCCTTTACCTCTTTGGTTAGGTTTATTCCGAGGTATCTTATGGTTTTTGGTGCTACTGTAAATGGAATTGTTTCTTTAATTTCTCTTTCTACAGTTGCGTTGTTAGTGTATAAGAAAGCAACTGATTTCTGTGCGTTGATTTTGTATCCTGCCACATTACTGAATTGCTGGATGAGTTCTAGTAATTTGGGGGTGGAGTCTTTTGGGTTTTCCACATAAAGTATCATGTCGTCTGCGAAAAGAGAGAGCTTGAGTTCTTCTTTGCCAATTTGAATACCTTTTATTTCTTTTTGTTGTCTGATTGCTGTTGCTAGGACTTCTAGTACAATGTTGAACCACAGTGGTGAGAGTGAGCACCCTTGACGTGTTCCTGATCTTAAAGGAAAGGCTCTCAGCTTTTCCCCATTGAGAATGATATTCGCTGTGGGTTTTTCATAGATGGATTTTATGAGCTTGAGGAATGTTCCCTCTATCCTATACTCTGGAGAGTTTTAATCAGGAAAGGATGTTGTATTTTGTCAAATGCTTTTTCTGCATCAATTGAGAGGACCATGTGGTTCTTCTCCCTCCTCTTATTAATGTGTTCTATCACATTGATTGACTTGCGAATGTTGAACCACCCTTGCATCCCGGGGATAAATCCCACTTGGTTGTGGTGGATGATCCTTTTAATGTATTGTTGGATCCTATTAGCTAGGATTTTGTTGAGAATTTTGGAATCCATATTCATCAGGGATATCGGTCTGAAATTCTCCTTTTTGATGGGTTCTTTGCCTGGTTTGGGGATTAAGGTAATGCTGGCCTCATAGAATGAGTTTGGAAGTTTTCCTTCTGTTTCTATTTTTTGAAACAGCTTCAGTAGAATAGGTATCATTTCTTCTTTGAATGTTTGGTAGAATTCCCCAGGGAATCCATCAGGCCGTGGACTCTTGTTTTTTGGGAGGTTTTTGATCACTGCTTCAATCTCGTTATGGTTATTGGCCTATTCAGGTTGTCAATTTCTTCCTGTTTCAGTCTTGGCAGCTTATAGGTTTCCAGGAAGGCCTCCATTTCATCCAGATTGCTCAGTTTATTGGCAAATAGTTGTTGATAATAATTTCTAATAATTGTTTCTATTTCCTTGGTGTTAGTCGTGACCTCTCCCCTTTCATTCATAATTTTATTAATTTGGGTCCTTTTTCTTTTCTTTTGAATAAGTCTGGCCAGTGGTTTATCGATCTTATTAATTCTTTCAAAGAACCAACTTCTAGTTTCATTGATCTGATCTACTGTGTTGCTGGTTTCTAATTCATTGATCTCTGCTCTAATTTTAATTATTTCTCTTCTAATGCGTGGCATAGGCGTCATTTGTTGCTTTTTCTCTAGTTCTTTAAGGTGTAGAGTTAGTTGGTGAATTCGGGATTTTTCTATTTTTTTGAGTGAGGCTTGGATGGCTATGTATTTCCCCCTTAGGACCGCCTTTGCAGTATCCCATAGGTTTTGGACCGATGTGTTTTTTTTTCTCATTGATTTCCATGAATTGTTTAAGTTCTTCTTTGATTTCCTGGTTGACGCAAACATTCTTGAGCAGAGTGGTCTTTAGCTTCCCAGTGTTTGAATTTCTGCCAAATTTTTTCTTGTGATTGAGTTCCAGTTTTAGAGCATTGTGGTCTGAGAATATGCAGGGAATAATCTCAGTCTTTTGGTATCGGTTGAGACCTGATTTGTGACCCAGTATATGGTCTATTCTGGAGAAAGTTCCATGTGCACTCAAGAAGAATGAGTATTCTGTTGTTTTAGGGTGGAATGTTCTGTAAATATCTATGAGGTCCATCTGGTCCAATGTATCATTCAAAGCTCTTGTTTCCTTGTTGATTTTCTGCTTAGATGATCTGTCCATTGTTGAGAGTGGAGTATTGAGGTCTCCTACAATTAGCGTATTGTTATCAATATGACTCTTTATTTTGGTTAACAGTTGGCTTATGTAGATGGCTGCTCCCATGTTGGGGGTGTAGATATTTACAATTGTTAGATATTCTTGTTGGATAGACCCTTTAAGAATGACATAGTGTCCTTCTGTGTCTCTTATTACAGACTTTAGTTTAAAATCTAATTTGTCTGATATAAGAATTGCTACCCCAGCTTTCTTTTGAGGTCTGCTGGCATGGAAGATAGATCTCCATCCCTTCACTTTCAGTCTGGATGGATCTTTAGGTTCAAAATGAGTCTCTTGTAGACAGCATATGGATGGGTCCTGTCTTTTTATCCAGTCTGCAACCCTGTGCCATTTTATGGGAGCGTTTAAGCCATTCACATTGCGAGTGATTATTGAAAGATATGAATTAATTGTCATCATGTTGCCTGTGAAGACGTTGTTTTTATAGATTGTCCCTGTAAATTTCTGTTGTAGATCACTCTTGGGGACTTTCTCCTTTTATAGAACCCCCCTTAATATTTCTTGCAGGGCCAGCTTAGTGGTCACATATTCTTTCAGTTTCTGCTGGTCGTGGAAGCTCTGCATCTCTCCATCCATTCTAAATGAAAGCCTTGCTGGATAAAGTATTCTTGGCTGCATGTTCTTCTCATTTAGTACCCTGAATATGTCTTGCCAGGCCTTTCTGGCTTGCCAGGTCTCTGTGGATAGGTCTGACGTTATTCTGATGTTCCTCCCTCTGTACATAAGGAATCTCTTCCCCCTAACTGCCCTTAAGATGGTTTCCTTGGTTCTAAGATTTGCAAGTTTTACTATTACATGCCGGGGTGTTGGCCTGTTTTCCTTGATCTTAGGAGGGGTCCTCTCTGCCTCTAGGACTGGAATGTTTGTTTCATTCCCCAGATTAGGGAAGTTCTCAGCTATGATTTGCTCAAATACATCTTCTAGTCCTCTCTCTCTCTCCACTCCCTCCGGGATTCCAATTATTCTGATATTGGAACACTTCATGGTGTCACTTATTTCTCTGATTCTATTTTTATGGATTCTGAGTTGTTTTTCCCTGGCCTCGTCTTTTCCCTTTTTATCTATTATATTATCTTCCAGGTCACTTATTCTCTCTTCTGTCTCAGTTACCCTAGCTGTTAGATTATCTAGATTGGATTGGATCTCATTGATAGCATTTTTAAGTTCTGCCAATTCACCTTTTATTTCTGCCCTTAGAGACTCTATGTTGCCATTAATTGATTTCTCCATTCTAGCCATTGTCTTCACAATTGCTAGCCTGAATTCTGCGGTTCGAGTGCACACGACCCCACCGGTCTGGTTTTCCACCCTGCAGGCTGCCCTAAAGTCCTTTCCTGACACTACCCGTCTGCGAGTCTGTGCCCCGTCCACAGTGTGCGAGGCTGTCGCTCACCAGCGGTGTAGGATCCCCACGGCCAGGCACCCTCCCGCTGCCGTTTATCCTCCGATATCTGCCCGCAGAATCACGGCTCTCCGCTTCGTACCTCAAAACCAACCGCCTGCGATATTCTGTTTGTAGAGATCCAGATCTTCTTACATCTCAGGCTGGTTTCATGGGTGCTCAGAGTTGTCTGGTAGATATCCAGCTCAATTCCGGGACCAGTTGAAATAGGGTCCCCTACTCCTCCGCCATCTTTACCCCCTCTGATAGTCCACTTTGAGCCTATGCTGTTGTCTTTTAAATCAGAGAGGAGAAAAAAAGTTATGCTTGAAATATAGTTTTACTGTCTCTACTATTAGTTACTTCTACTAGTGCTCTTTATTCCTTCATGTGTATTAGAGTTACTATTTCTTTGCAGCCTGAAGGACCTTTAGTATTATGTGTAAGGCCGGAGACTAGTGATGAATTTTCTGGGTTTTTTAAATTTTATTTTCCATGAATGTTTTAATTTCTCCTTCTAAAGGATAGTTTTGCTAGAGATAGAATCCTTTGTTGATAGTCTTTTTCTTTCAGCACTCTTAATAAGTCTCCCAATGCCTTGTGGCCTCCATGGTTTTTGATGAAAAATCAACTATTAGACTTATTGAGGATTCCTGTACATGATAAGTCACTTCTTTTCCTTGCTGCTTTTAAGATTCTGTCTTTTTCATGATATATCTACATGTGGGTTTCTTTGAGTTTACCCAAGTTGGAGTTTGTTAAACTTCTTAAATGTGTGCATTAATGTTTTCCCTCATCTTTGGGAAGTTTTCAACCATATATCTTCAAGTATTCTCTCTACACTTTTCTCTCTCTCCTCTCCTTTGGAACTTTCATTATGCCTAGTGCTTGATGGTGTCCCACAAGCCTCAGAGTCTCTGTTCTGTTAATTTTTCTTTGTTCTTTTTCTTTCTGCTCCTAAACTTGGATTATTTCAAGTAACCGATCTTTAAATTACTGATTCTTTCTTCTTCCAACTCACATATGGCACTTTTAAATTTCAGACTTTCTATTTGGTTCTTTCTACAATTTCCAGTTCTTGATCAATATCTCTATTTAGTGAAACATCATTCTCCTGCTTTCTTTTAGATATTTAGACATGGTTTCTTTTAACTCTTGGAATGTAATAAAATAGCTGATTTATTTTATTTTATTTTTTAAAATTTTTTAAAAAGATTTTTATTTATTTATTTGACACAGAGAGAGAGAGAGCACAAATAGGCAGAGCAGTAGGCAGAGGGAGAGGGAGAAGCAGGCTCTCCGCTGAGCAGGGAGCCTGATGTGGCACTCGATCCCAGGATCCTAGGATCATGCCCCGAGCCAAAGGCAGACGCTTAACCGCCAGCCACCCAGGCGCCCCGATTATTTTATTTTATTTTGTTTTTAGAGACAGAGGGGGAGAGAGAGAGAGAATATCTTAAGCAGGCTCCACACGCAGCAGGGAGCCTGACAGGAGGCTCAATCTTACGACCCTGAGGTCATGACCTGAGCTGAAATCAAGAGTTGGACACTTGACTGACTGAGACACCCAAGTGTCCCTTAAAATAGCTGATTTAAAGTCTTTGTCTAATAAGTTCAATATCTGGGTTTCCTCGTGGACATTTTCTCTTGACTGCTTCTTTTCCTGTGCATGGACCATGCTTTACTATTTCTTTGCATGTTTCATAACTCTTGTTGAAAAGTAGATATTTTAAATAATATAATATGGCATGAAATGATGCTCAATATCAAGAATCAGCAGACGATTGCAAATCAAAACTACAAGGAGATATCACCTCACACATGTCAGAATGGCTAAAATGAAAAACACAAGAAACAACAAATATTGGCAAAGATGTGGGGGAAAAGGAACACTCATGCACTGTTGGTGGGAATGCAAACTGGTGCAACCACTGTGGAAAACAGTATAGAGGTTCCTCAAAAAAATAAAAATAGAATTACCTTATGATACAGTAATTTCACTATTGGGTATTTACCCAAAGAACACAAAAACACTAATTCAAAAAGATATATGCACCCCTATATTTATTACAGCATTACTTACAATAGCCAAATTATGGAAGCAACCCAAGTGTCCATCAATAGATGAGTGGATAAAGATGTGATATTGTGAGATAATAGATGATAGATATAGATAGATAGGTAGACAGATATAATGGAATATTACTTAGCCATAAAAAAGAATGAAATCTTTCCATCTGCAACAACATGGCTGCATCTTCAGAGTATAATGCTAAGTGAAATAAGTCAGTCAGAGAAAGACAAATATCATATGATTTCACTCACATGTGGAATTTAAGAAACAAAACAAAAGAACAAAGAAAAAGAGACAAGCCAAAAAAACAGACTCTTAGCTATGGAGAACAAACTGATGGTTACCACCAGAAGGGAGGTGGCTGAGGGGATGGATGAAATAGGTGAAGGAGATTAAGAGTACATTACCATAATGACCACTGAGTGAGGTACATAATTGTTGAATCACTGTATTTTACACCTGAAACTGATATAACACTGTAACTATACTAGAATTAAAAAATAAAAATTCAAAAATAATAATATAATGTGGCCATTCTGGAAACCATATTTTCTTCTTTCCATTGTTATTGTTGTGGTAGTAGTCACTACTATTGATGGGGTTTTTGGGTTTTGTCTTCTGTTTATTTATTTAATGAGTAGGTAGAATACTGTTACTCCCCAAAATGTTCACATCCTATTTCTAGAATCTGTGACTATATTAGATTACATGTCAAAGAGGAATTAAGAATACAGACGGGATTAAGGTTGTTAATCAACTGACCTTAAAACAGGGAGATTACCCAGGATTATCCAGGTAGACCCAGTGTAATCATAAGGACATTAAAAGTGGAAGAAGGAGGCAGGACTTCAGAGTGATAGGATGTGAGAAGGTCTTATGAGTCCTCCACACATCTCCATTGCTGGTTTTGAAGATGGAGGAAGGGAGGCCACAAGCTAAGAAATATAAGTGACCTCTGTAAATTGGAAAACGCAAGGAAATAGATTCTCCTCTGCAGCCTACAGAAAGGAACTGAGCCCTTCTGAGACATTTATGAGACATTTATTTTAACCCAGTGAGACTGTGTTGGACTTCTTTCCCATAGAACTGTAAGATAATAAATTTGTATTGTTTAAACTGTCAAGTTTGAGGCAATTTGTTGTGAAAGCAAGAGGAAACTAATATGGTGAGGTTTCTGAACAATTTCTGTGAAGTCTGTCTTTACAGATTTTTTAACATGCCCCTGGGGAAAAGGCTGTTTGCACTAAGCAAACTCTGAATCCGATTAAATAAAGACAAGTCCTTTGAGTGTGGATTTCCAGGGAAGGGCCAGACAGGTCAAATAGTGACAGTTTTCTAGGAATGATGCTCTTAGGTAGCTCCAAACCCATTCTGCTTCTTTCAATGTCTGCTAGGCTGCTTTTTTCACTGTGGTTGCTAGGCTATCTGTTTTCAAAGTTACTGCTGATCCGTGGAGAGAGTGGTGGGAATAGAGGGAGATAAAATGCCATAAAACTCACTGTTCTTAGTGAGATTTAGCTGTTTTTCTTGAATAAGCACTTCTTGGATTGTTGCAAGTCTTTGGTTAATTTCCAGAGTTCTGAAAAAGTTGATTTTGACAAATTTTCCAGTGTTCTTGTTTCTTTTATGGAGGAATGGATTTTTGGAGTTCTTACTCTGCCATTCTTGCTGACGTCTAATCTTTTTTTCTTTAAGTTCTCTAGAGGAATGAAAAATAGCGAACCCACTCCATAGCTCCTGCATTTCTTATTCTTACCATAATGTTTTATTGCAGCAGTTACATAGTCTGTCAAAGCCTTCAGTGATCACTTCAGTCCAGAAGGCTTCAAGTGAGTATTTAAATAACTGTTTAGAAGGAATGTGCCATGGACTAATTATTTTTCCTTTTCAGTTTGAAAAGTCAGATAGCCATATTTAAAGGTCTTTTGTGTTTAAATGCCATATCATTCATCTGAATTCAGTGCACAAAACAGAAACATTCTAGTCTTTTCAAGCAGGAAGGGTTAACACACTGAATTAAATGGACACAGATATGAAGGAGGATTAGGTTCTAGGCTTTGTCTTCAGGAACAACCTCCAGACATACAGAGAGCTGACCCACAAAGACATTTACCCTGAGGACAGATTTTATTTTAAACTTATTGAAAACCAGCTTTGAGTTTCATTGCCTTTTGTTGTTGTTTATGCTTGTTTGTTTTCTTTGGTATTGTCTTCTGCTTTTATTTTTATTATTTCTTTATTCCTGACTTCTTTTGGTTTATTAATGATCTTTTTCTGGATGCTGAGTTGAATGCCTAGAACACTTACTCTCATTGTTTCTAGTTTTTAATATGTTAATTAGGGCTCTAGGATTTCCTTTGAGTACTATACTCTACAGCTAGGAGACATACTATATGTTTTAATTTTAATCAATCTCATTCTATTTTATTTTTTTCTTTATACTTTTGTCTTGATTTCCTCTTTAATGTTTTCCCCTTGTAAAGAGCTTTATATTTTTGTTTTTGATTTCTACTCATTTTTATTATAGTTTTATTAAATTGTGGCTGTAAATGATTTTGTGGCCTAATATATAGTCAGTTTTGAACATATTCTATTGGCATTTGAAAAAAATGTATATTCCTTGTTAACTATAAATGTACATACACACACATATACACTCACAGTCTGGATGGGTAATTTTATCTTTCAAATTCTTTAAAACCTAATTTTTGTTTCACTATAATCAGTTCCTGAGAAAGGTGCACTAAAATATACTACTTTTATATTTATTATATATTTTATATATACATATATATAATAAATATATAATATTATATATATAATTTTTCAAAATTTTCCTGCTCTTTAACAATTTTGCTTTGTTATTCAATGCATAAAGCATTGCCATTATAATGGATTCTTCATGAATCGTGACATCTTAGGCAATAGAAAGCACGTTGCTTTGGCATGTTTAATGATTTTTGCTTAGTATACCAATTTGTCAGAAATTGATGTCACCCTGTTGTCCTGGCATATCTTTGCCCAGCTCTTTATTGTCAGTATTTTTGTGAGTTTTTTATTTATGCTCTTTATCCACTTAGACTTTTTTTTTTTTTTAAGATTTTATTTATTTATTTGAGAGAGAGAGAACGAGAGACAGAGAGCAGGAGAGGGAGGAGGGTCAGAGGGAGGAGAAGCAGACTCCCCGCCGAACAGGGAGCCTGATGCGGGACTCGATCCCAGGACTCCGGGATCATGACCTGAGCCGAAGGCAGACGCTTAACCATCTGAGCCACCCAGGCGCCCCTCCACTTAGACTTTTTTATTAAAGAAAATAGTGTTGGGGGCACCTGAGTGGCTCAGTTTGTTAAGCGTCTGCTTTTAGCTCAGGTCCTGATCCCAGAGTCCTGGGATCGAGCCTTACATCGGGCTCCCTGCTCAGCGGGGAGCCTGCTTCTCCCTCTCCCTCTATCTCCCAGCTTGCGCTCTCACTCTCACTCCCCCTCTATCTCAAAATAAATAGATAAAATCTTAAAAAAATAGTGTTGGGGTGCCTGGGTGGCTCAGTCAGTTAAGTGTCTGACTCTTGATTTCGGTTCAGGTCATGGTCTCTGGGTCAAGGAATAGAGCCTGCATTGGGGTCTTTGCTTAGCAGGGAGTTTGCTCAGGATTCTCTCTCTCCCTCTGCCCCTTCCCCCCAAATAAATAAATCTTTAAAAATAAAAAATAAAAAAATAAAATAGTGTTAACACACAGATGTGTTAGCTCTTTGTCTTTTAAGTAAAAAACTAAGCTCATTCACATTTATGCTCTTGATTTACATAATTGATTTTATTTCTTATTTAGTTCTCCTTTCTCCTTTCCTCTTCTGTTTTTACTAGATTAATGAATAGATTGATTGCTTGATTGTATATGGGTTGGGGTTGAAGGGCTCCACTGCATTAAATGAGTCAAATTTAAAATGTAGTTTTTCTATAAACTTCAAATACTAACTTATATCTACAGCATCTTCTCACAGTATGATAAGGCCTCTAGTTTACTTGTGAGTTTTTCATCCTGGCATTCTTCCTATACTCCTGGAGATAGTGTTAGAAGCATAGCGCATTGCTATTCTATGTTTGTTACTCCTTTTATTCCTGTATGCCTCTCAGACTTTCCAAATTCCTACTTTATTGTATGCACATTAAATAATAGAGTAGCATTATCTGTGATATTTAAAATTAAAAATGTAGTTTTCTATTTTATTTTACTAACAATTTAATTATAACTTTTATATCAAAAGAAAAAAACTGCTAGTAAACAAAAAAAAGATTCTAATTTTTCTGAAATGGTTTAAGATAGTACTATCTGAAGATAAAGTCAGATATTATGAGAAATATTGATTTCCCTTTTACTGGAAGAGTTCAAATGGGATAGCTTACTTCTTGTTAAAGGCAATTCATCATCAGACCAATCAGATTAATTGGAATAAAAAAATAGTCCTTTAACTTTCTTTACTATCCTGCTAATCTATAATTCTGAGGATTTTCCTACTGGGGACAAAAGAACTAATGATCCTGAAAACTTATTAAGATCGTTTTAAAGATAAATTTATATGTATTTATTCTATTTTTTAAGAGATTTTATTTATTTATTTGTGTGTGAGAGAGAGAGAGAATAAGCCGTGGGGTATGGGCAGAAGGAGAGAGAGAGAGAAGTAGATTCCCCGCTGAGCAGGAAACCCGATGCAGGGCTCAGTCCAAGAACCCAGAGATCATGACCTGAGCCAAAGGCAGATGCCCAACAGACTGAGTTACCCAGGTGCCCCAAGATCCTTTTTTTATCCTGTTCTTCAGTTCTACTTAATAGAATACTTTTGGGGGCACCTGGGTGGCTCAGTCGTTAAGCGTCTGCCTTCGGCTCAGGTCATGATCCCAGGGTCCTGGGATCGAGCCCCGCATCGGGCTCTCTGTTCAGCGGGGAGCCTGCTTCTCCCTCTCCCACTCTGCCTGCTTGTGTTCCCTCTTTCACTGTCTCTCTCTGTCAAATAAATAAATAAAATCTTTAAAAAAAAATTAGAATACTTTTGTTCCAAGTATATCAGTGTATATATGTAAAAGACAGAAAGGAATGATAATTTCCACTGAGCATATAGTATCAGTTTAAATATTCTACTTATGTGAATTAATTATGTTTGGGCTTCTTGTAGAACCACCTAGTCTGGAGGATGCAGGGAAGATGCTGAATGAGACCGTGGTGGTGAACAACCCCATTCAGTTGGAGTGTAAGGCAGCTGGAAATCCCTTTCCTGGTAGGTTTACTTGTGGACTCCCTAACTTAGTGACATTTTAAGATTTCTGGAAAAAGCTAAATCTGTTTATGAGCACAATATAGTAATTGCTAATAAAGGAAAGATTATGGAATACATTCCAAGGGTAAAGCAGTGATAAGGATATAATTAGGTGGATGGCATTTTTGAATTTTCATTGCTTCTAGCTGCATGAAATAATTTACCCATTTAAACAAGGTAGAAATATGTGAATAACTAATTGTCTTATGGTCCTTACTGTGGCCACAAAACCCCCAATGGTAGTTTTTTATACACTTATGTTGAAAAACATTTTTTTCTCTAGTTCAAATTGATTATCTTTATAAATCAGTCAATTAATGAGAATATTATTCTTTTTGTTGATTCTCATCACTGGTAAGTTATTAATATGAATCAATAACAATATAATTTTTTAGGCTAATAGTGTGTACAGTCTTTGGTTTTGATCAAATGCATAGACAAAATTTTTATAGATGACAGGAATATATACAACAAAAAGAAATAGAATTGGTTAAAAGTTTGCAATCAAACAATATTGATACATTAGAGATAACATAAAGAATATTTGCTTTATAATTTCATTTTCAGGACTCTTATATTGGCTTGGCTTTTCCTGTTTTTCCTAGGGTTACCTCCTCCTCAAAAATATTCTAAAGAGGTATTTAAACTGATTAAGCTTGAATGATAAGCCTAAGAATAAAGCAGTTCTTATTATTTTAGTTAACCTCCAATTTGGAGGCATCGAGCTTTAAAAGAAAAAATTTAAATAGATGGACTTCTTTCTTCTTCCCCCTGCAGTTATTACATGGTACAAAGATAATCGTCCACTCTCAGGTTCCACCGGTGTGACTTTCTTGAAGAGAGGACAGATCATTGATATCGAAAGTGCCCAGATAACTGATGCTGGCATATATAAATGTGTAGCCATCAACTCAGCTGGAGCTACAGAGTTATTTTATAGTCTGCAGGTCCATGGTTAGTGGCACTTCTCCTAGATTCATGCTGGGGTAAAAATGCATTCAAAATGATTAAGTGCTTCTATAAAATTTTAGTTGTGAATAGTGTGTTTTGTCATCTTTATTTAAAGATGCAGTGTTCTGAAACTGATGACTGTTTTTATTTCCTGATTCCTATTAAAATGCTCTAGTTTCCCATGCTGTTGAACTTCAATTTGCTTTAGATGAACTGTTGAAATAGTTATCAACAATCTTATCAGCTAATGACAATAACCCTCTTTGTAAATATTGTCTATCAAAATCATAGATTTGGTCAAACAAAGATTTTAAGTTATTACCTCTAATGATGCTTTTAAGACAATGTAGTTGTCAGGGATACAGTGGAGGAAGACACACACATACACACCCACACACACACACACCTGGAAATCAAGAAATAAAAGTGCACTCTGGCATTAAAAACTGGATTTCCTAAACAAAGTAGGAAAGCCTCCTTTTCCTCATCTGTAAAATGGAAATTATTGATAATTGGATAGCTGTGATTAGAATCTCAAATAAATGATGTTAAAGAACTCAAAACAAAACCATGAAAAACCCACATGTGGAAACACAACTGTAGACATTATATATACTACTCATTATTTTAGGTGAAATATTCTGTGATATTAATATATCTTACTTTTATTTACCTTTTTATTTCTTTTCAGTGCCCCCATCGATTTCTGGCAGCAATAACATGGTGGCAGTGGTGGTTAATAACTTGGTGAGGTTAGAATGTGAAGCCAGAGGAATCCCTGCCCCAAGTCTGACCTGGTTGAAAGATGGGAGCCCTGTCTCTAGTTTTGCTAACGGGTTACAGGTACTTTCTGTCATGTCTTAAGGGTAGTCTACCACCTGATTATTAAATACAGTATGAACAGGTAAACCTGTTAACAAGATTTGGAGAATAAGAATTAGCAAAGGTTATCCAAAAATATACACATTTATATCCATAATTACCATAGCCACACAATTGGGATTTCTAAACAGTTCTTTAAAAGCTCAGTACATCTAAGAAATCTTTTATTTCATATGTAGATACTATATTTTGACCATTTGTTTTACTTTCTACCTACCTCCCCATCCCCATTCCCTGCCACCAGCACAAAAGATACCTTGCACAAAGAAGTGTTCATCAACAACAAAAACAGTAATTTCCTCCTAAAATTTATATTAAAATGTTTGGAAACATTCATGAATTAGAGAACCATATAGGGTATATTTAATTTTACAAAAACATTAAGTAATAAAGTAAGAAAAATTAGAAAGGCAACATTATAGAAATGAAATTTGAATCTGAGAAAGCAGTTTAAGTGCTTCACATTGACTCAAAATTAAAATTATAGAAGCACACATATCTCCTTTAAAGTGTACTTTAATTTTATTTTGCCTAGTAGAGAACTTAGTTTTCCCACCATTCTACTTTAGTTTTTCTCAAAAATCCACTGCTCGAAGAATTTGGGACCATAGAAGATCTAGAGTTAATGTCAGTATTTTAGAAGTACAACTAGACCAATGGGATAAAAGAGCCATGAATGCGACTAATTAATTTATTTGGCTGCTACTTTGCTATTAATTATAACTTCTTACTTATCCTAACCAAGAAAACTAGAAGGAAGATTAGCTGCTCTTATTCCCACTTTTTCTCATCTTTTTCCCCTGGTGGCTTTTTCTCTCTCTGCAGTAAGGATGGGTGAGATTGGACCTTCACTTGACTTTGTACATAGGGACTTGTTTTCAGTGGTTATTTCCGAGTTTGGTTCTAGCTTTTCACAGGCTTCTTTCAAAGAGAGGATAAGAAGTAGATTATATGAAGCTTGCCCACTTTAAAATATCCAAGTGGAAAAATAAATAAAATAAAACATCCAAGTGGAAATCTTTCTGGAGGCAAATGTCAATTGATTAACCTCAGAAAATAGGAGAAAAAAGGGCTTTTTCTCAGAGGGGCATGTTGGCTATTTATCTTTCTTATCATTGAAAGGTTCTGTCTGGAGGCCGCATCGTAGCACTGACCAGCGCTCAAATCAGTGATACTGGGAGATATACCTGTGTGGCAGTGAATGCTGCTGGGGAGAAACAAAGGGACATTGACCTCAGAGTATACGGTGAAATATTTTAATAATTATTTCTGTTCTAATATAGATGTATTTAATTCCTAAAATCATTGAAGAAGTTAAAGGGAGTTGTTGACAATAAAGAACCATGAGCAATAGAAATGATTTTATAGTATCAATTCAAATCAAATTCTACCTTTCTGCTTTATATTTGACTTTGTCTGATTTTCCTTTCTCAAAGTTCTGAGAAATTAAAATGCTAGGTGTTGGTTTCATAGAATACTCTAAAGAGCATGACTATGGAGAGCAGTTTAGCAATTTGGAAGATATAATCTTCTCACTGAAAGGAGCATCTGTTCAAGTAGCTCTCTTGATCTATTCTACTCAAAGACTTGATTTTATTACTTTTATATTTATAATCAGCATATTTTGTAGTCAATACGATGTCTATGAATTAAAGGCTATTTGAGAAGCAAAAGTTAAGCATAAATTTAGAGAAAATTCAGGTTTTTTCCTACCTATGATGCAGCCATAAGGTACAAAAGGAAATGTCTAATTTTATCACAGCAGAAGTTCTCCTCAACAAAGTTCAATCCTAATTGACCTCCATTCGTAGGATGTGTTTTTCATTCCACATTTTAGTTTACCTTTGCATTTAGGGCTGTTTTAGGCTTTTTTCAGTGTCTTATTTGCATTATATTCCTTGGTCATGGAATAATGGAATTGTTTCCCCATGGCCCCTCAAAGAGTATCTGGGTTTTTCCTATTTTAATTCCAGTATAATTAACATACAGTGTTATGTTAGTTTCATTCAGGTGTACAATCCTCTCTAAGTCCCACCTCACTTCCAAGTAGTTCACTCCTATTCAAAATATATCTTTTTTTTTTTTACCTCCAGATCATGTCAGTTGACTCCTCTTTATAAGTTTGCCAAAAGTAAATGTAACAATTACAAGTAACTTATAAATCATAGTTTTTTAATTAAAAAAAGAAACCTTGTTACAACATGGCTAAATTACATATCTAATGGATCTTGAAAGTCCCAGTTGGCATTAGTAAACTACCAAAGGGCTCTCTATGCTCTCTCTTTTCTATTGCTTCTGCAGTAGACATGGGTCCACATCCAGCCTCCAGCTTTGCTGGTGCTCTGTGTCACAGATAACAGATGGGACTAAAATGTCTAACCCCAGGGAATCTACTCCTTCCCTTAAATCTAACTGGGTCATTTTTATGTTTTTATGTTTTATGTCATCAGTCAATCTAAGTATGTGATACAAAAGCTCCTTCAATAATTAGCAAGCAAACAGAGGGGTGACATGAGCATTTGCTGGGTTTTAGTCAGGACTGAAAATCTAGGATTGGCTCCTTCTGTTTCTACATGGGTTGGTGTCAAAAGTATACCAGAGAGGTGATAGAGAGTTGGTATTTTCCAGCAGTCATAAAAACTCACTATTTTTTATCATTTGCCAAGCCATTTCCATACCACCCTTTTGGTCTGAAAACTGGGATCTTTCTTCTGTTATAAAAGTCAGATGGTTAGCTAACATTTACATATGCTTAGCATTTGAATATAGGTGCACAGCAAGCAGTTAAAGAAATGTAAAATTTCAGACTCTTAATCTGAAATTAGTTTCCAATCTGTGCTCCCCTATTAGTATTATTTCCATATATTATATTCCTATATTTGTAGCAATAACCTTGACAATCTCGTGTCTCATTGGAGCCTAATGAATGTTCATCTCCAGTGACCAATCTCCCTTAGATTTACATTGTAGAGTATGGGGGTGATAAGAGGAGTAGACAGTGGATAAAATAGCTTTCCTTACAATTGCAAGAGTAGTTCATTAAAATATTTCCCCTTGGTATAAATTCAGGGTATATTTTACTATATTCTGAGGTGCTAAAACAAGAGAATTGGGTTTTGAAATGATTGAGATTCCCGTACCTTACTTAAACCTAAGCTCAGAGAACTTTGTTAGAGATCACACATGCTCCAGCATCTCAACAAGTGTAACCCTACAGCCGTGCTGATTTTGATAATTAAATTTAACAAGTATAATGCATAGGATGAGAAACAGACATGATAACCCCCTTCCTAAGCAATATAACCACAAAGCTAAGTAAGGATAACATCTAAGGAAGCTGAGATCTAAAGGGTAGAGACTCGTTCTCTTCTCAGACTAAACAAAAAGTTGGAAATGAAAGGACAGAAAACATAGAGGCATTTCAGTAATATATATCCTCAGCTATAATTAGATTTGCTTTTATTTATGTTCCTTAAGAAACAAATACTCTATTGTTTTTGCATTTTTCCTCTCAATTTAAAAAAAAAGTCTGGTTTCTTTTTGAACTTGATTCAACTCATTTAGCCATAAAGAAAAATAATTGGAGGAAAAATATTTAGAAATAAATTAACATTCTGCTTTCTTGAATTATTTCTGACTTTTACTTCTACAAGTAGTCGTAAAGAATTCATGCTTTTTTGTAAATTCTATAAATACTCTAAGATAAACATTTTTATGCAGTTACGGTACTTTTTTGTCCACTGAGACCGGACTTTACCTGAAATTACTTTCAAGCTGTTAAATTGGCTCTTTTATTTAGGACTTCCTGTGCTAAGACTGGTGAATGTATCTGTTTTCATAATATCTTAGAAAATGGCACTAATTGTGCTGATTTTGCTAGTATTATAGCAGTTTTAATCTCAGACTAGTTGTATATCTTTTATCTAATGTCTCACATATTAAAAACAATTCCACTGTTTTCTGGTCCCCATAGATTACTTTAAGCTTATTGAGAGCCAGATGTCTATGTGCTATTAAACTGAGCAGAATCAGGAATCTCTGCACAAAAGCTCCATTAGTCTATTCCAACTATTGTGCATGGCATTTCTTTGCATCATGACATCAGTTCCTTTGGATTTAGCACAGATCCTGCATCCAGAAACAGTACAAGAAAATGGCCTTTAGTTTAATGCCTTTCCCTCTGTAGGAGACATGGTAGCAGAGAAACCTCCTGGTTACAGAACTGCAGTGTTACTCATCAAAACCTATTGCAGTCATTGTCATTTTGCCACATGCTGCAGGATCCAGCCTGAAACAATGGCTAATGAACTATAATAACAATCCTTACCACAAAAATCTTATTTATATCAAAGCATTTGGCAAGTCCCTTAGGATTCATTTCAGTGCAGCTTAACCTTTCTTATTAAAAGAAAAAAATACTAAAAATATGGTACATTTCCTACAATCCTGAGTAGTTATGGGATTTAGTGAGAAGTGGCCAAGGAAATTCCTCTCTGTTTTTTCAGTGGCCCTTTATAACAGGCCTGATTTCATCGTTAGTTTGTGTTTTTTGAATTATTATAAATACAGTCCTGAAAGAGTCCTTGAGAGGTTATGGAGCAAACCCTCTCATTCTTGGCAGGACTGTACCTAAACCATCTGAGACAAATGCTTGTTTACTCTATATTTTAATACACCCAAGGAAAGGAGATTCCTTAGACTTCTCCAAGAACACATTTCAACATCTGACAAGCTTGATAGCCAGGGGATTCTAATTTTAATCTCATTAAAATCTCAACTCATTTCCTCTTTTTATGTAATTATATGTTATACAGCTGGTCACTGCTTTCATTTTGTTCTTTATTGTGTCATTTATCCCACATGGTCTTTATTCCATAGAAAGCTGACAAGGTATCATGGAAAACCAAAAAGAGCTCTAAACTGCAAATCAGAAGACTCAACTCCTAGCTTTACCACAAATTAGTCACATTATTTCAAATAAGCTATTGTCTGTCACCTACTTCGTGTTTTACATACCATGAGGTGGGGCTAGGTGGTCTCTTTCGATTCTATTTTTTAATTTTGCCTCTGTGTCTATAAAATTTATTTTCTTTTGCAAAAGATATAAAGAAATATCAAAAGTATATATGCTTTTAATTATTGTTATTTATTTCCAAAATGCTTCATGAGTAATTTATTACTTTGGAAATCTTAAGCAGTAACATCTAATTCAAAAAGTTTCTGAAATAAGCACTTGGTGAGAACTTCCAGTTCTAAAACTTCTTAAAGTGAAAAGTTAGTGAAAAGTATTTCTGTTCAATAGGAACATATTAATCAGTGATTTCTTAGTATTTGATTCTGAACCAAATGATGCAACGAGGGTATGTTAGAATTATTGTGATCCTACATCTTAAAAGAACTAATAAAGTTATTTGGTATATGTCCTGATGCTTAAAAAAGATAAAACAGTGTGTTGGCCTGTTTTATCCTGAGGGAAAACCCTTCTTTCACTTAGTTCCACCAAATATTATGGGAGAAGAACAGAACATCTCTGTCCTCATTAGCCAAGCTGTGGAGTTACTATGTCAGAGTGACGCTATCCCCCCACCTACTTTGACTTGGTTAAAGGATGGCCGCCCGTTGCTGAAGAAACCAGGCCTCAGTATCTCTGAAAATGGAACTGTGTTAAAGGTAAGCCTAGAGATTCATTTACTTCTTCTTATATTATTCCTAAGCTCATGGCTTTGGTTGTAAACATGCCTGTCTACAAGTGTTCTAATTTCATCTTGTAAAATTATAGGTACCCTTTTATTAATGAGGTTTGTAATATTTTAAAACTTTATGCTTAGTAAGATTTAGATATTTGTCTATCCATATTTGTAGCCAGAAGCCATCCAAAAATGCTTCTGGGAAAATATAGAACTATTTTAACGAGTGCTTCATTTTTAGTCATTCAACTACTCAGCAAATAAATACCCATTCTAGGTGCTCTGCATACGATGTGAAAAATAGACACATTTCCTACCCTCAGTTTCTTCCAAGTTTGCATAAAAAGATGAAAATTAACAGTTCCATTGAAAATGCAGTACGTACTGTAAGTGTGAGTTAATTACTATTTGGATGGTACAGGTAATACATTTTAGGAGGATAGTGAAAGGTGAGGCTGTGGTTGCCTGGAAATCTTGGAAGGCTACTTGACTTTTTATGTGTAGATGGGACAAAAGGCCTGATTAAGGAAAACAAGTAAGCTAGTGTGGCTGAAACAGGGAATTTAACCAAGTGAATATTTGGAAATAATATTGACAACGTTGATTTGAGTGAAATAAGAGCTAACATTGAAAACCAGTTTAAGGAATTGGGATTCAGGGGACATCTGGGTGGCTCAGTAGGTTAAGCGTCTGCGTTCGGCTCAGGTCTTGATCTCAGAGTGCTGGGATCAAGCCCTGAGTCAGGCTCTCTGCTCAGCGGTGAGTCTGCTTCTTCTTCCCCCTGCTCTTATGTTCTCACTTGCTCTCTCTCTCTCTCCCTCCCTCTCAAATAAATAAGTAATCTTAAAAAAAATACAAAGGAATTAGTATTCAGGAAGTAATAAGCTATTGGAATGTTTATAAAGTCCTCATAATAACCCTATTGAGAAATTGAAAGAATGGCTAAGTAATCTGCCCACAGTTACTAAGTGTCAGAAATGGGATTTGAATACAGGGAATTTAGCTTTAAAACGCATGCTACTAACCACTCTGCCACATAGCCTCTTGGTAAAGGAAGGTTATTACTGGCAAACAAAGGGAGTCTTGAGAAATGGATGATGGTATCAGCACATAGGAAGCTGAGAAGCTTATATAAGGAGAGCAGAAACATGGGAGAGAATGAGAGGGAATATGAAGCTGTGTGTTAGAGGCAACCAAGTAGAGATTTTAGGAATTATAATCTGTAATAGTGGAGCTGGGTAAAGAAGGAAAAGCTGGAAAAACTGGTGGAGGAACGTAGGATAAGTCAATTGAGCTATATAGGGGAGAAAAGCAAAAAGCACTGGCCATGCTCAGAGGCAGACCCAGAGCTCTAGAAATCAACTGGTAGTATTCTCAAACCCCTGCACCCCTGCTCTGACCAAATGACAGAGGGAGACAATTGTATGAACACAAGTCCCAGCACTGGGCGGGGAGAGCTATGTGTGATTAGAAATGTCTTGGCACATCTCAGAGTTTAGAAGTTGATTTCTTCAGGGCACAGATCTCAATAAGTTTGGGAAGCCAAAAGAAAGGTGAGGGTGAAGAAATCCTGGGATCTATTGAATTTCTACCACAGAGGCTGGCCAGGCACCCTGAAATGTGCAGGTCCCACTGAGGGGTGTACAGAGAGGACCTCATGGAAATAAAAACTTCTACAGAACTCAGACAAAATTGGTCAGTTAAGACTATCTTACCTGTGCATTTCCCAAAACAATTCATGCACATCCACAACCAGGTAAAGTAATAGATTCTTACCGTGTTATTTTGCCTGGAACACACTAGGAAATCAATACATCTTTTTTATTAAGTTTTTATTTTAATTCCAGTATAGTTAACATACAGTGTTTTATTAGTTTCAGGTGTACAATATAGTGATTCATCACTTACATACAACACCCAGTGCTCATCACAACAAGTGCCCTCCTTAATCCCCTTTACCTATTTCACCCATCCCTCCACCCACCTCTCCTCTGGTGACCATCATTTTGATCTGTATAATTAAGAATCTGTTTCTTGGCTTGTTTCTCTTTCTCTTCTTTTCCCTTTGTTCGTTTGTTTTGTTTTAAAATTTCATATATAAGTGAAATCATTTGGTATTTGTCTTTCTCTGATGGACTTATTTAATTTAATGTTATACCCTCTAGCTACATCCATGTTGTTGCAAATGGCCAGATTTCATTCTTGTTTATGGCTGAATAACATTCCATTCCTACATATATATGATATGTGATCACATATGTCAGATATATATATATCTCATATATATGTGTGTGTGTGTGTGTATTATAAAATCTCCATTATCCATTTATCTATCAGTGGGCACTTGGACTGCTTCCATAATTTGGCTATTATAAATAATGCTGCATAAACATAGGGGTGCATGTGTCACTTTGAATTAGTGTTTCTGTATTTTGGGGGTAGGTATCCAGTAGTGTGATGATTGGATCATAGGGTAGTTCTATTTTTAACTTTCTGAGGAAACTCCATACTGTTTTCCAGAATGGCTGCACCAGCTTGCATTCCCACCAACAGTACGAGAGTTTTGCTTTTTCCACAACCTTGCCAACACTTGTTCTTTGTGTTTTTTATTTTAGCCATTCTGACAGGTGTGAGGTGATACCTCATTGTAGTTTTGATTTGTATTTCTCTGATGATGAATGAGTCATGTGTCTATTGGCCATCTGTATGTCTTCTTTGGAGAAATGTCTGTCCATGTCTTCTGCCCATTTTTTAACTGGCTTATTTGTTTTTTGGGTGTTGAGTTGTATCAGTTCTTTATATATTTTGGATACTAACGCTTTATCATATATGTCATTTGCAAATATCTTTTCCCATTCTGTAGGTTGCCTTTTAGTTTTGTTTATTGTTTCTTTTGCTGTGCAGAGCTTTTTATCTTGATGAATGCCCAACAGTTTATTTTTGCTTTTATTTCCCTTGCCTCAGGAGACATATCTAGAAAAACATTGCTATGGCCAAGACTTATCAAAAAGAAAAGAGAAAGGCCCCAAGTAAATAAAATCACAAATGAAAGAGGAGAGAACACAACTAACAACACAGAAATACAAATAATCATAAGAGAATATTATGAAAAATTATGTGCCAACAAACTGGGCAATCTGGAAGAAATGGACAAATTCTTAGATTCCTAGATTGTAAACATACAAACTACCAAAACTGAAACAGGACAAAATAGAAAATTTGCACAGACCCATAACCAGCAAAGAAAATTGAATCAGTATTCAAAAATCTTCCAACAGACAAAAGTCCAAGGCCAAATGGCTTCCCCGGGGAATTCTACCAGAAATTTAAAGAAAAATTAATACCTATCCTTCTCAAACTGTTTCAAAAAATAGAAATGGAAAGAAAACTTCCAAACTCCTTCAATGAGGCTAGCATTACTTTGATTCCAAAACTAGACAAAAATCCTACTAAAAAGAATTACATGCTAGACACATCTCCAAAGGCAAGGGAAACAAAAGCAAAAATGAACTATTGGGACTTCATCAAGATAAAAAGCATTTGCACAGCAAAGGAAACAGTCGACAAAACCAAAAGACAACCCACAGAATGGGAGAAGATATTTGCAAATGACATATCAGATAAAGGGCTAGTATCCAAAATCTATAAAGAACTTATCAAACTCAACACCCAAACAGCAAATAATCTAATGAAGAAATGGGCAGAAGACACGAACAGACATTTCTCCAGAGAAGACATCCAAATGGCCAACAGGCACATGAAAAAATGCTCAACATCACTCAACATCAGGGAAATACAGATCAAAACCTCAATGAGATACCACCTCACACCAGTCAAAATGGCTAAAATTAACAAGTCAGGTAACGACAGATGTTGCCGAGGATGCAGAGAAAGGGGAACCTGCTTATACTGTTGGTGGGAATGCAAGCTGGTGCAGCCACTCTGGAAAACTGTATGGAGGTTCCCCAAAAAGTTGAAAATAGAGCTACCCTACAACCCAGCAATTGCACTACTAAGTATTTACCCCAAAGATACAAATGTAGTGATCCGAAGGGGCACATGCATCCCAATGTTTATAGCAGCAATGTCCACAATAGCCAAACTATGGAAAGAGCCCAGATGTCCATTGACAGATGAATGGATAAAGATGTGGGGTGTGAGTGTGTATATATATATATATAATGGAATATTATGCAGCCATCAAAAAATGAAATCTTGCCATTTGCAATGACATGGCTGGAACTAGAGGGTATTATGCTAAGCAAAATGAATCAATCAGAGAAAGATAAGTATCATATGATCTCACTGATATATGGAATTTAAGAAACAAGGTAGAGGATCATAGGGGAAGAGAGAAAAAAATGAAACAAGATGAAACCAGAGAGGGAGACAAACCATAAGAGACTCTTAATCATAGGAAACAAACTGAGGGTTGCTGGAGGGGTGGGGGATGGAGGGATGGTGTACCTGGGTGATGGACATTGGGGGGGGTATATGTTGTAATGAGCACTGGGTATTGTATAAGACTGATGAATCACAGACCTGTAACCCTGAAACAAATAATATATGTTAAGTAATTGAATTTAAATTTTTTAAAAGAGGAGATTTACAAGCCAATATCCCTGATGAACATAAATGCAAAAATTCTTGATAAAATACTAGCAAATGGAATTCAACAGTACTTTAAAAGAATTATTCACCATGACCAAGTGGGATTTATTTCTGGGCTTCAGAGGTGGTTCAGTATTCACAAACAATCAATGTGATACACCACATCAATAAAAGAAAGGATAATATCCTGTCAATAGATACAGAAAAAGCATTTGACAAAATACAGCATTCTTTTTTTTTTTTTAAGATTTTATTTATTTATTTGACAGAGAGAGACACAGCGAGAGAGGGAACACAAGCAGGGGGAGTGGGAGGGGGAGAAGCAGACTTCCCACAGAGCAGGGAGCCCGATGCAGGGCTCGATCCCAGGACCCTGAGATCATGACCTGAGCCAAAGGCAGACGCTTAATGACTGAGCCACCCAGGCACCCCAGCATTCTTTCTTGATTAAAGAAAAAAAAAACCCTCAACAAAATAGGGCTAGATGAAACATACCTTAACATCATAGAGGCCATATATAAAAGACCCACAGCTAATATCATCCTCAGTGGGAAAAACTGAGAACCTTTCCCCTATGCTCAGGAGCAAGACAAGGGTGTCCACTCTTGCCATTACTACTTAACATAGTACTGGAAGTCTTAGCCTCAGTAATCAAACAACAAAAAGAAATAAAAGGCATCCAAATAGGCAAGGAAGAAGTCAAACTTTCACTATTTACAGATGATGTGATATACTCTATGTAGAAAACCTGAAAGACTCCACGAAAAAATTGCTGGAACTAATGCATGAATTCAACAAAGTTGCAAGATATAAAATCAATGTGCAGAAATCTGTTGTGTTTCTATACATCAATAATGAAACAGCACAAAAAGCAATCAGGGAATCAGTCACATTTGCAATTGCACCAAAAATCATAAGATACCTAGGAATAAACCTAACCAAAGAGGTAAAAAATCTGTACTCTGAAAAGTATAGAACACTTATGAAGGAAATTAAAGAGGACAGAAAGAAAATGCTCATGCTCCATTCTTGGAGCATTGGATTTGTTCTTCCAATCCATTCCATGTTCATTGATTGGAAGAACAAACATTGTTAAAATGTCTCTACTACCCAAAGCTATCTACACATTTAATGCAATCCCTATCAAAATATCACCAGCATTTTTCACAGAGCTAGAATAAACAATCCTAAAATTTGTATGAAACCACAAAAGACCCTGAGTAACCAAAGTCCTGAAAAAGAAAAGAAAAGCTGGAGGCATCACAATTCTGGACTTCAAGCTGTATTACAAATCTGTAGTCATCAAGACTGAATGGTACTGGCACAAAAATAGACACAGAGATCAGTGGAACAGAGTAGAAAACCCAGAAATGGACCCAGAACTATATGATCAACTAATCTTCAACAAAACAGGACAGAATACTCAATGGGAAAAAGTCTCTTCAACAAATGGTGTTGGGAAACTGGACAGCAACATGAAGAAGAATGAGACTGGGACCATTTTCTTACATCATACACCCAAGTAAATTCAAAATGGATGAAAGACCTAAGTGTGAGACAGGAAACCATCTCACAGGCAGAGAGGAGAACACAGGCAGCAACCTCTTTGACCTCGGCCATAACAACTTCTTTTTTTTTTTTTTCAAGATTTATATTTATTTGAGGTGGGGGGAGAGCAGCAGAGGAAGATGGACAGGGAGAGGATCCCAAGCAGACTCCCCACTGAGCACAAAACCCGATTGGGGCTCAATCCCATGACCCTGATATCATGACATGAGCTGAAACCAAGAGTCAGACACTCAACCAATTGAGCCACCCAGGTGCCCCCATAGCAACTTCTTACTAGACAAGTCACTGGAGGCAGGGGAAACAAAAGAAAAATGAACTATTGGGACTTCTTCAAGATAAAAAGCTTCTGCACAGTGAAGGAAACCATCAACAAAATTAAAAGGTAGCCTATGGAATGGGAGAAGATATTTGCAAATGACATATCTGATAAAGGGTTAGTATCCAAAATATATAAAGAACTGATATGACTCAATACCCAGGGATGTCTGGGCGCCTCAGTCAGTTAAATGTATGCCTTCAGCTCGGGTCATGATCCCAGGGTCCTGGGATCAAGTCCCACATCAGGCTCTCTGCTCAGCAGGGAGCCTGCTTCTCCCTCTGCCTGCCGCTCCCCCTGCTTGTGCTTTCTCTCTCTCTGACAGATAAAAAAAAAAAAAAAAAAAAAATTTAAAAAAATAACTCAACACCCAAAAAACAAATAATCCAGTTAAGATACAGGCAGAAGACATGAATAGACATTTTTCCAAAGAAGACATCCAGATGGCTAACAGACACATGAAAAAATGCTCAATATCACCAAGGAAATACAAATCAAAACTACAGGGAGGTATCACCTCACACCTGTGAGAATGGCTAAAATTAACAACACAGAAAACAAAAAGTATTGGCAAGGATGTGGAGAAAGGGGAGCCCTCTTATACTGTAGGTGGGAATGCAAACTGATGCAGCCATTCTGGAAAACAGTATGGAGGTTCCCCAAAAAGTTAAAAATAGAACCACCCTATAATCCAGCAGTTACACTACTAGGTATTTACCCAAAGGATACAAAAATATGGATTCAAAGGGGTACATGCACCCCACTGTTTATAGCAGCACTATCAACAAGAGCTAGACTATGGAGAGAGCCCAAATGTCCATCGACTGATGAATGGATAAGGAAGATGTGGTATATATATACATATATATACACAATGAAATATTACTCAGCCATCAAAAAAAATGAAGTCTTGCTATTTGCAGCAATGTGGATGGAGCTAGAATGTATTATGCTAAGTGAAACAAGTCAGTCAGAGAGAAGACAAATATCATATTATTTCGCTCATCTGTAGAATTTAAGAAACAAAACAGATGAACATATGAGAGGGGGGGAAAAGAGAGAGAGAAACAAACCACAAGAGACTTTGAAAGAGAATAAACTGAGTGTTGATGGAGGGAAGTGAGTGGGGAATGGGCCAGATGGGTGATGGGTGTTAAGGAGGGCACTTGTTATAATGAGCACTGGGTGTTGTATGTAGGTGATGAATCACTGAATTCTACTCCTAAAACCAATATTGCACTGTACGTTAACTAGAATTTAAATAAAAATTTTAAAAAAAGAAGCTTACAAACCCAGTATAGGGAGAAGACATGTAATAAACCAATAATAAAGGTGTTATTTTACTGAACAATAGCCTAGCTATATAAAGGTTATCTATATTAAAGCCCTAAATAACTTATTCAGAAATTGTGTTTTCTTGTTATTTTATCTGAATTTTATTTAATTATATTTAAGAGGCCGTTCTAGACCTTCAGTCACTAATATTAATTAGATTAAAACAAAGTATGATATAGATGAAAATTGTTGAATTTTGATTTAAGTGTTGAATGTGGATGATGGGCATATAGTCATATGCTTTACTATTCTCTTTCCTTTCTATATGTTTGAAAACCTTTAGAATACTCATGAAAAATAAGAAGTCACAAATAACATTAATAGAAAAACTCCAATTATGAAATAGAAACTGAGGTTTCAAAGCATGGTTTTATTTTTAGATTGAAGAGGCTCAAGTTCAAGACACTGGTCGTTACACTTGTGAGGCAACAAATGTTGCTGGAAAAACTGAGAAAAACTATAATGTCAACATTTGGGGTAAGTGTGATTATATATAATTAAAGATCAGTTATAAATAGGTTACTGTTAAAGGGATTTAAAGAAGGACTGGGATGTTCAGATCTGTATTTGGGGAATAAAACAGATAAACTCTAGTAGTATTTAAGAAACTGAATTAACAGGATTAATTGATTACATGGATAGGTGTGAAAAGAAGAAGAGTAGAGGATGGATGTTGTTGTGGGTTGGCCAGCTGGGCCATGTGGACAGCAGTGTCCTTCCCTCAGAAAAGGAACAAAGGTGCCTGGGTTCAGCTGTGGGCAAGTCAAGTTTGAAAGTGCCTCTGATGTATCCAGGTTGAGATGTTTAGTAGTCAGATACAAAACTCTAGACCTCAGATGGGGTCTGCATTACAGATACAGATTTGTAAGTATTTGTGTCAATGGAAGCCATGGGAGTAGAGGAGGGTAGAATTGAGGTTGGAGATGGTGTACTTATAGTGATGGCAATCTATGTAATTGTCATTTTCTTCTGCAGAACTTTCCATCTGTGGTATGGGAGATGACAGAGTAAACTAACTGTAGGGTTCATCCAGAGGAAGAGTGTTGCAAAACAGGAAGGGCAAGAGGGCATGGCAGTTGAGATTATTGGCAAAGGAGTAGTTGAAATTATTGATCATGAAATCTAAGCTGGATGGAAAAGTCAGTAAACAAGAGTAGGCAGCTGGATTGGGAAGTTTCTGAGAGATGAAAAGACTTGAGATTCAGTTGGGTCGATGAAGTGAGAATTGGGAATAATTGAGTGAAAGCTATAAGGATGGAGCAGTAGGAGAAATATTCTAGATGATGAACATGGTGGAGAAAGGGATGAGCAGATCAAGGAAGTGAGTAGCCACGGTGGTCAGTCTGGATATACATGCAGATGTTGTGTTCATACAGAAGAATGCCAGGTCTCCATGTGAAGGAGAAAGATAAGAACAAGTACCAAATTGCTCAGTGAATAGAAAAAGAATGGCAGGTTCACAGATGATGGTGAGGGAGAAAGAGAAGTAACTTGGTGGCATGAGCCTCAAAGGAGGAGGTTTTCACATGGGGGCAGTTGAAGTTGAACAATGACTGGAAGCTACATTGATGGGGGAGGAGGATTTTCCCTCCTCAACTCGCAGGAGTTTGGGAGAGCAAGCGTCTGCCACCTGATAATATTGCAGCCAGAGAAGCATCTTGAGAGGAGAGTTCAGCCAGCAAAGGCAGACTTGGCCTTCTTGAGAGGAGCGTGGGTAGTCAGGGTTCACATAAATGTTCCAAAGAGAAACTAGAGGACAGTGGGGAGGCAGGCTGTGCATTCTAATAACATATCCATTTCTTGGATCAAACCCCTGTGTCTGTCCTTTACCATAATGTTGTAAGCCTGTTTTCCAGTTCCAGCAGCTAAGACATCAAAACTGGCTGAGGGGCGCCTGGGTGGCTCAGTCATTAAGCATCTGCCTTTGGCTCAGGTCATGATCCCAGGGTCCTGGGATCGAGCCCCGCATCGGACTCCCCGCTCGGCGGGAAGCCTGCTTCTCCCTCTCCCACTCCCCCTGTTTGTGTTCCCTCTCCCGCTGTATCTCTCTCTGTCAAACAAATAAATAAAATCTTTAAATAAAAAAAAAAAACTGGCTGAGCAGAAAAGACAATTAAGTGTAAATTTGGTAGGTGCTTTAGTTTTCTGATGCAAAAAGTCTAATTATCTACACTACATTAGCTTCTGAATATTTTGTTAATTAAGTTTCTATCTGTGAAAACGGGAAGTCTGCTAATAGGTATTTTTCTATGTCTTACGGTTGACTTTTAATGTGGTATCGATATGTCAACCTCAAGGGCTAATTATTTCCTTATGTCATTTGAGTGGGAATCTTTTTTTTAAAATGTAAAGGAAATTTAATGTAA
This sequence comes from Mirounga leonina, assembly GCF_011800145.1. Lineage (NCBI taxonomy): Eukaryota > Metazoa > Chordata > Mammalia > Carnivora > Phocidae > Mirounga > Mirounga leonina. The sequence continues at coordinate 45,818,344 of NW_023270389.1, forward strand.
AGTTAATGTAAATATAATATTTTTTCATTTTTTCATCTTTCAGTGCCACCAAATATTTATGGTTCTGATGAACTTGCTCAACTTACAGTCATTGAAGGGAATCTCATTAGTTTATTGTGTGAATCAAGTGGTATTCCGCCCCCAAATCTCATTTGGAAGAAGAAAGGTCAGTTTTCATCCTCAACATTTATAAGATTAAAATAAATGTTAAATGAATCTATATTTTGTTTGACAAACATACCATTTTATTAACAAACTTTTCTGGGGTTTTCATACTAAAATATTAGATAGAATGATTGCTTTATATTAAATGTGTAGCATGTGATAACTTCTACACTATATAGCTGAAAATCTTTAATTTTGAAACTGTTCTCCAGAAAAAAATTAACTTTCTGTATTAGTTGATTACTTTATAATCTAATGCATTATAGGGTGGCTATAATGGTCAAGAATCTACCATTCAAAGAATTCTTTTATCTTCTTTAGAATAAGCTTTAAAAAATATTTTCTATAACATTTTTGCTGTATTTGTGACAGTTTTGCAATGTATGTTAAGACTGAACTCTGTAGTTAAACAAATTTTCAATTTATTCATTAATAAATATTTATTTGTATCCATTAAGTATCAGACAGATAATCTATATTTTTAGTTGATTTTTTTTAAGATTTTATTTATTTATTTGAGAGTGAGAGCAAGAGAGATGGGAGAGGGAGAGGGAGAATCAGACTCGCCACTGAGCAGGGACCCTGACTCGGGGCTCCATCCCAGGTGAAGGCAGACCTTTAACCCACTGACCCACCCAGGAGCCCAATATTTTTAGTTGATTTTTTTTTTTTAAGATTTTATTTATTTATTTGAGACAGAGAATGAGATAGAGCATGAGAGGGTCAGAGGGAGAAGCAGACTCCCCGCCGAGCAGGGAGCCCGATGTGGGACTCGATCCAGGGACTCCAGGATCATGACCTGAGCTGAAGGCAGTCGCTTAACCAACTGAGCCACCCAGGCGCCCTTTTTAGTTGATTTTTAAAATCATTTTGTTTTATTGTTTTAAGATTTTACTTTATTTTTCTAAGTATGCTTTCAAATGTAATACTGATTGAAAAAAAATTTGCAGAAGATAATCTTTTTTTTTTTTTTTTAAGATTTTATTTATTTATTTGACAGAGAGACAGTGAGAGAGGGAACACAAGCAGGGGGAGTGGGAGAGGAAGAAGCAGTATTCCCACGGAGCAGGGAGCCCGATGTGGGGCTCGATCCCAGGACCCTGGGATCATGACCTGAGCCAAAGGCAGACACTTAACGACTGAGCCACCCAGGCACCCCTGCAGTAGATAATCTTGATAAATATCTCCTCTTCCTCCTGCCTCTCCTCTCCTGCCTTCTTCTCCTTCTTTTTGCATAGGATTATTTTACAGTGTCATCTGCCTTTTAGGTTCTTGAAATAAGATGTAAATAAACGTACTTATCAGAGTATGTACACAAAATGTTATATATTTTTGCTTCATATTCTGGCATTTTGTCTTCTTTGTAGGCTCCCCAGTGCTGGCTGATTCTGCAGGGCGAGTCAGAACTTTATCTGGAGGCAGACAGTTACAGATCTCAGTTGCGGAAAAATCCGATGCAGGGCTGTATACGTGTGTGGCATCAAACGTTGCTGGAACTGCAAAGAAAGACTACAGTCTGCAAGTTTATAGTAAGTTATTGATTAGCCAGACTTTCTTTTAATCTCTCTGTCTTTCCTTTTGCTTTTTCTTTATATCTTCTAAGATACATTCAAGGTAGTATGGTTATAATATACCTATCATAAGACTCACAAATTTAAACTGTGCTGACATAAACAAAGAGCAATTGCTTATTTCTGTCTGTTATTCATTTAGCAATACAGCTGTGCACTCTGCATCAGCATGCTAATAGAAGACACATCAATATGGTTGTAATGTATCGGGGGCAGGATAGTGGATGTGTGGAATGGGGAGAGATGGTGTTGTATCATAGGGTATATTTGCAAAATGTAAAACTATCTTAAAGAATATTTAATTTATGTAAGATTTGAAAGTGTTTTAAATATTCACATTATCTCATTTAACCTTTACATGAACTATGATATGAAACAAAATTATTGCCTCCACTTTGCATATGTAGTCATCTAAGCCCAGAGAGGTTTCCATGACTGACCAAGGTCACCTGACTTGATTGTAGTAGGACTGGCACTAGAACCCAAGATTACTAACTAGCCTATGTTTCTTCCCCCACACACCTATGTATTAGAATTGGTCTAGTTTTGGGCGCCTGGGTGGCTCAGTTGGTTAAGCGACTGCCTTCGGCTCAGGTCATGATCCTGGAGTCCCAGGATCGAGTCCCGCTTCGGGCTCCCTGCTCAGCAGGGAGTCTGCTTCTGCCTCTGACCCTCCCCCCGTCTCATGTGCTCTCTCTGTCTCAAATAAATAAATAAAATCTTAAAAAAAAAAAAAAAAAAGAATTGGTCTAGTTTTTCTTCTTAGAATTAGTATCAATTAGGTAAATACAGCTACAAAACTACAGAATAACTGGTGATCAGTGGCTTAACCAATTAGAGACTTATTTTCTCACATAATGAGAAGCCTGAGGTTGGCAGTCCCTGGAGTTGGTCAGAACTTTATTCATATAAAGACAGGAGAGCTAGGATTCTCCTGCTCCTACCTATGTGGTCTCAAGATCATTGCTTCAACTGTGGTATCAAGTCCACATTGAAGGCAAAAATAAGGGTAAGGAGTGGTATGTTTTCCTTTCATTGGGACAGCAAAAAAATTCCCAACCCATTCCCCTCATCCCCCACGCCCACCAGGCAGACCTTTATTTAGATTTTATAGGCCTGAATTGATTCGTGTGGCCACCTCAATTTTCAGAGAAGAATGAAAAACAGTCTCAGCTTTCCATCTCCTGTAGTGGAGTGTAGAAGGAAGAAAGGAATTGATTGTGAGCGAGGCTACCGTATCTATTTTAATGTTAGTAGGAAGGCTTCTGTAAATTAGGGCTATGAAAGATAAGTTCAAGTATTTGTATAACTTGTTAAAAATCAGGGAAATTAACAAACACAGAATTCTTTTCTTACTGTGTTTAAAGCTTTATTCTAAGCATGAACACATTTAGAAACATTGGAGAGGAATTCTACCTCTCAATATAGCAATGCTTTGTCTGTTAGCCCTGGGTCTTTTCTTTAGTAGTTAATATTTCGACATAAAAAATGAGTTTAACTTTGGCTGATACGAATTCTTATGCAAGACTTGAAGCAGACATTTCCTACTTTACTATTTTTTTCTTTTCTTTTTTTTTTTTTTTTTCAGTTCGACCAACTATATCCAATAGTGGCAGCCACCCTACTGAAATCATTGTTACTCGAGGGAAGAGTATTTCCTTGGAGTGTGAGGTGCAGGGTATTCCTCAACCAAAAGTGACCTGGATGAAAGATGGCCACCCTTTGACCAAGGGAAGGGGAATGGAAATATTGGATGAAGGTCACATCCTTCAGCTGAAGAACATTCATGTATCTGACACAGGCCGTTATGTGTGTGTTGCTGTAAATGTAGCAGGAATGACTGACAGAAAATATGACTTAAGTGTACATAGTAAGTATAAAGAAGCTCAATAAGTCTATTCAGTGGCCATTATAATCTATAGCATCCTGGATGGGAAACATAAGCCTTAAGAGTTGCATCTTTTATGTATAGTCTATGATTTTCTGCATATGTACCTTTTCTCTGGACCAGTCGCATCACTTATCCTTTTATGCTTGACCTCCCATTTCTTACCTTGCTGAAACAGGCATATATTGGAAATTCTCTTAGAAAAGTACATAGTAAAGTAGATTTAATTCTCTAATTGTCTTCTTCAAGTACTTTTGAACCAGTGCTATCCTAAGTAATATTCCTTGATTCTCTGTTTTCCAGATTTGCTGTCTTGGTTAGTATAAGCCTTGGTTCCTTAGAATTTACTGACTAAACATCAGTTGCTCATGAGTTGTTCTGAAGTTAGCTTTAATATTCTAATTAATGAGTCATAAATGTCAATAGGAATAGACCAAGCATACATGTACTTAGGGACAGTTATTTGTATACATATAATTTGAATTGCAATTTTAATTTTTTCTTTTTTTTTCAGTTTATTTAAACTAAAAACAAAAATAGTTTGCCCCTCCCCTGACTGTTCTCTGTACCTATGAACTTGGTGTGTTTGTTTTGTTGTTTTTTTTTAATTTTTTTTATGTATGGTGTAAGATAGTGGTCCGGTTTCATTCTTTTGCATTTGGCTATCCAATTTTTCCCAGCACCATTCAATGAAGAGACTGTCTTTTCCCCCATCAGATATTCCTGGCTTCTTTGTTGTAAAATGATTAACCATATATGAGGGGGTTTATTTCTGGGCTCTCCATTCTGTACCGTTGATTTATGTGTCTGTTTTTATGCCAATACCATACTGTTTTAATTACTATAGCTTTGTAGAATAGTTTGAAATTAGGGAGTGTGATGCCTCCAGCTCTGTTCTTTCTCAAGATTGCTTTGGCTATTTGGGGTCCTTTGTGGTTACATATAAATTTTAGGATTGTTTATTCTATTTCTGTGGAAAATGCCATTGGAATTTTAATAGAGATTGCATTACTTTGGGTAGTATGGACATTTTGACAATATTATTCCTCAGTCCTTTTATCTGTGCCTTCTTCAGTTTCTTTCGTTATTGTAGTATTCAACACACAGGTCTTTTTCTTCTATGGTTAATTTATTCCATGTATTTTATTCTTTTTGATGGAATTGTAAATAGGATTGTTTTCTTACTTTCACTTTATATGTTTCATTATTAATGTATAAAAATGCAATAGATTTTATGTATTGATTTTGTATCCTGCAACTTTAATGAATTCATTTATTAGTTCTAACAGTTTTTGGATAGAGTCTCTAGGAATTGCATTTTTTTTTTTTTTTAACTCACGGGGGCTTGAACTCACAACCCTGAGATCAAGACCTGAGCTGAAATCAAGAGTCACATGCTTAACTGACTGAGCCACCCAGGTGCCCCTGCAATTTTTAAATCTACAGAAACAATGATAAATTTATAAGACACAATCTTATAACTTCAATTAGGACATGCACAAAGTCCAGTATTAATATCCTGTAGTTTGCAGCAAATATGTTAGCCAAAGCTAACATAATCAGAATGTAAAAGAGAAGAAGTTTTAATATTAAGCATCTTTTTTGTTAGAATATTTTAATTTTTAGGATTAGATTTATTTGTTAGAAAATTCTGCCTATAAGAAGGTCATGAATCCGTATTAGAGATTTACCAGACAAGCTGAGTGACTCATAGAAAATCATTCACCACCAATAGAATAACAATATGAAAGTCCTTTACTGCTATGAGTGGGGAAGAAGCAACGTTTTTACTTCCAAGAATGTCACACTAAAAATATTGCTACTTCTAATAAGCTTATTGTTTTAATTGCTTATTTTGCTTATTGTTGACCAGGAAATGGAAGTCATCTTATTAACCATAGGCTGTTGAGGATTTGGTGTTTGATATATATTAGATAATTTCTTTTCCTTTTCTTATTTGTTCTACCATACAGCCCCTCCAGCCATCACAGGAAACCATGGGATACCGGAAAATATCAGTGTCGTGGAAAAGAACTCAGTATCTCTGACTTGTGAAGCTTCAGGAATCCCCCTGCCTTCGATTACCTGGCTTAAAGATGGCTGGCCTGTCAACCTTAGCAGTTCTGTGAGAATTCTCTCAGGTATTAGAAATTTTCATACACTGATAACCTGGTTAGCTTCATATGGCCACAGTTTCCCCTTAATTTCTCTGTATTTTATTTTTTTCCTTTTGATCTAGTTGCTTACTATAATGCTGATCATGTTAAGAAAAAAATATTTAGAAAGGCATGAAAAGCTACATGAAAAGGAGGGGGGGGATCTTGAGATATCTCTAGATCCTCTTTAAAAAGAAATCTTGGCACTTGCTTTTTACTTAAATCATGGGGATGTCATAATATTCATGCTGCAATGAGTACCAACCCACTTGAAAAGTGAGGATGAAAAGAAGTGCTGAAATTAAAGCCAGAGTCTAGAATGAATCAAGTTATGTAACAAATCTCCATTAACCAAGTATTTCATCTGAGTGAGTTTTGTATTTCCAGGATGGGTTAGTTTCCTGTGAGCTAGGACTTTATCATTATTGTAAAGAGGATATTCAGCTTATTCTTCATCTGATTATGTGAGAAAATCTATGAGCTTGTTAGTTATGGAGCAGTGCAAGCATGAAGAGAGGGTTCTTGGGGCCATGGCACACGAGTCTGGGCTTTGCCCCTTTAGCAATGATTTGGATACAGACCGAGAAAACAATCTTGCCAAGCTGTGGTTAATAAAAGGCTTGGACACTTAGAAGAATATCTAATGTGTTGAGTGAAGGCATCTGAATTCAAACACACCTCACCCTGGAACGTTTGAGTTAAACCTAACAAAATGAAAGTTAAATAAACTGCTGCACTTACATTTTAAAAAAAAAATGATGAGGGGTGCCTGGGTGGCTCAGTGGGCTAAGCCTCCCACTCTTGATTTCCTCTCAGGTCATGATCTCATGGTTGTGAGATCGAGTCCTGCATTGGGCTAGCGCTGAGCAGGGTGTCTGCTTCTCTCTCACTCTGTCTCCCTCTGCCCCTCCCCCTGATTGCACTCTCTCTCTTTCTCTCTCTAAAATAAATAAATCTTAAAAAAATGATGAAAATTTGGGCAACCTATAGCTTCAGAATTCTTCATATAAGAAGATCTCTGAATTGTGTTTGTTATTCAGCATGCATTAACAGTGTAATGTGGTTATCAAGAAAATAAATACAATATTTCACCACATTAATAAAATATATTTTCATGAATAAAAAAAGGAAGAGACCAATTGAGACCAACTTACTCATTAGGAAGACTAGAGGAAGGATTTATTGACAATATTTTCAAAGAAGGATAACCATGATGGTAAATTATTGCAAAATAATTTATATTTCTGATTATATTTAACCTGGAAAAATAAACTCTATGTAACCTTATAACCGGTTACATAGTGAAAATTAAATTTAAATACTTGAAGAACCAGGGCACAGAAAAGGATTACGTTGGTTCTGTCTAGTTCCAGAGGTTAAAAGCAATGCCAGTGTATGAAAGATTCTAGGGACAGACTTGGGTCTCAGTATAAGCAACTTAAAAAATATTTATATTGTTTAAAGTCAAGATGAACTATTTTTAAGAGTAAGTGACCTCCTACCTCTAAATTTGTTCAAACAAAGTTTAAATTCCCACTTTTGAAGGCTTTTTCTGAAAAGATCCTTTCCTAGTGTTTGAATTAGGTCTAAATATCAGAAGGTCCCTCTCTTTTTTCAAGATGTTGGTCTATAAATGATAAGAGCTCGATGAAGAATATATATTGTTTTTTTTTTTTAAGATTTTTATTTATTTATTGAGAGATAGTGATAGAGAGAGAGCATGAGAGGGGGAGAGTCAGAGGGAGAGGTAGACTCCCCGCTGAGCAGGGAGCCCGATGCGGGACTCGATCCCGGGACTCCAGGTTCATGACCTGAGCTGAAGGCAGTCGCTTAACCAACTGAGCCACCCAGGCGCCCAAGAATATATATTGTTATACTTATTTCCTATAATTCTCACTAGAGTCATGATCTCAAGCAAGTTACTTAACTTTGCTAACTTGCATCTCTTCACTTATAAAGTGAAAGTGTTAATAGAATTTGCCTCTTAGGGTTTTTGTAAAGATGAAATGGGTCCATGTATGTATGTAAAGCAGTTAACACAGCACCTGCTTATATGGTAAGCATCCAATACATGTTTGCCATTGCCATAGACAACCGGGTAAAAGGTTTAGGTGTCCCTGTCCTGGGAAGTTTTCCTGTTTCCTTACTACATTGTTTTCCTTTGTGCAGGTGTCCCAGTCTCCGTTGATCTTAGGAAATGCATACTAATGGCAAAAGTTGTATTAGTTTGGTTACCAAAGACCTGAACCCATTATCTTCCTGTCTTGAAATTATCCTCGTATTTTTGGCTTTTTTTTTTTATTCTTAATCGCTGAAAAAGTAGGACTCTTTTTAAATATAATAGCTACATCAGGGCTCCTGGAAACGAAAAGGGCAAGATAGTTGTGATGTTCCACTATCACAAAGAGTGATGAACTCTGGCTTATTATAGATCTGCGGGAGTGGTGTGTTGGTTTTATTTAGTTTTGTTTTGCTTGGCTAGCAGCTGGAGATCCCTGAGTGAACACATTCAGAGTATTTGACCTTGTGACGCTGCCAGTTTTACAGTCTGAACATGTGTATTGTGCAATAGATGAATGAGAATCAGATGAATGGCATATGAATTGCTTGGTCATTGGTCTGCTGCACACTTCTCTTCCATTAAGATTAGTTCTCCGGAGACTTTAAGTACAGATTTTCTGAAAGCAGTATTTTTGTGAAGGCCCTGTCATTGTTACAGAGTTATCTGCCAAGAACAGATAGCTGCTGTAAGGATTTAATAGGTACAAGAAACATCTCCATTTAAGTATCACTTACTGTCAGTTCTTTTTTTTTTTTTGCAGTTTTTTTTTTAATTAACATATAATGTATTATTTGTTTCAGGGGTGCAGGTCTGTGATTCATCAGTCTTACACAATTCACAGTGCTCACCATAGTACATACCCTCCCCAGTGTCTATCACCCAGCCACCCCGTCCCTCCCACCCCCCTCCACTCCAACCACCTTCAGTTTGTTTCCTAAGATTAAGAGTCTTTTACGGTTTGTCTCCTTCTCTGGTTTCATCTTGTTTCATTTTTCTCTCCCTTCCCCTATGATCCTCTGTCTTGTTTCTCAAATTCCTCATATCAGTGAGATCATATGATACTTGTCTTTCTCTGATTGACTTATTTCACTTAGCATAATACCCTCTAGTTCCATCCATATTGTCACAAATGGCAAGATTTCATTTTTTTGATGGCTGCATAATATTCCAGTGTACACACACACACACACACACCCCACATCTTCTTTACCCAGTCATTTGTTGATGGACATCTAGGCTCTTTCCATAGTTTGGCTATTGTGGACATTGCTGCTATAAACATTGGGATGCATGTGCCCCTTTGGATCACTACATTTGTATCTTTGGGGTAAATACCTAGTAGTGCAATTGCTGGGTTGTAGAGTAGCTCTATTTTCAACTTTCTGAGGAACCTCCATACTGTTTTCCAGAGTGGCTGCACCAGCTTGCATTCCCACCAACAGTGTAGGGGGGTTCCCCTTTCTCTGCATCCTTGCCAACATCTGTCATTTCCTGACTTGTTAATTTTAGCCATTCTGACTGGTGTGGGGTGGTATCTCATTGAGGTTTTGATTTGTATTTCCCTGATGCCGAGTGATGTTGAGCACTTTTTCATGTGTCTGTTGGCCATTTGGATGTCTTCTTTCTTTTTGTTTTTGTTTTTCACTGGATTAAGTGAGAGGACCAGGAAACACGAGAAAGATCATGAGGCAGGAGGCTGAGGTTTACAGGGCTAGCAGTAACTCATAACAGCTGTACTGATCTAATATCTCTCAACTGGAATCATAGTGTGGTCTCACTAACCTGAGGTAGCAGTGAGTGCTTGAATCCTTGCCTGATCAACACGAGTTTTTTGACATGTTTAGATAATTTCTGTATTACCTTCCCTTATTTAAATTCAGTTGGGGGGAAAGAAGATTGAATTTTGGTAATCAGCCTTGTTTATGTAAATAAGTTACTACTAAGTTTACCTTTCAACCAGTTGAAGATGGGGAGGTTGCTTCTAGGAAAAGCTCAGTGACAGCTTGTTGTGTTTATAAAAACAGAAAACAGATGGACACTCCTGACGAATCCAGAGCCAGGTGAATATTCACATGAAAATTTCATGTTTAACCATTTCAATTGTTTTAGTTCCAAATTCAGGGTACCAAGCAAAAATACACCAGGTAGAAAAGTATTATGAAATCTAAGACATGATTTCCTTTTTTTTTTTTTTTTTTTTTCTTAAAATTTACTTCTCAAATGGTTTCAAGGAGTCTCCTCTCTCAGTGGCTGTTCGTCTCTGCAGGCTTTGTTTCAGTCCCAGTTGCTGGCTCCTCTTCCTTTGTCCTTCAATGGAGTCTCTTTCCAAATTCTACCCTTTTGCATATCAGAGTTGCCCTCTCAGTCTACAAGCATTTCTTGGATGAAGAAGTGTAACCTTTATTACATAGAAGTTCAAAATATAAAAAGTAAAAAGGCAGAGTTGCATGAGCGAATCAAGGGACCCCCCCCATAGACTTTGATTGAAATAATTCTAGGATTCCATGATACTCCATTGAAAACCAGTAGTCGGTCTTCAGGGTTTCTCCCATTCCTTCTCTACTGATGTCATCCCAATCTGGGTTGCTGGTGTAGACCTCTTTCTCACATTTCCATTTCACAAGCCCAGTGGCAAACTGGGAATCTTTTCCTAAACATCCTGTCACAGTTGTCTTTCTAAAGCACAAATCTCCGTTTTGTTTGTTTGTTTGTTTACACACTTCCATAGGTTTAAGTGAACACAATAAAGTCCAGGTTCCTTAGCATAGCATTCAAGGGCCCAGAGAATCTGGCCATCTGCCAGCCATTACTCCAGCTAGCCTCCTCTCTCTATTTGTTCCACCTGCTCTCCTTTAAGTACCAACTCACATCTACTTTCTACTCTATATCCTCATTCATATTCTACCTATAATGGTGTCTCTCAGCCCTTCTCTGTATTAAAATAAACTTACCTTGGGGCACCTGGGTGGAGTAGTCGGTTAAGCATCGGACTCTTAGTTTTGGCCCAGGTCGTGATCTCAGGGTCATTAGATCGAGCCTCATGTCAGGCTCTGCGCTGAGTGCAAAGTCTGCTTGAGATTCTCTCTCTCTCTCCCTGCCCCTTCTGCTCATGTGCTTTCTCTCTCTCTTTCAAATAAATAAATAAATCTTTATATACGCTTGCCTCTTAAGATTATGTTCAAACATCACGTCTCTGAAACTCCATTTCTTGCTTGTTGTCACCTAGCATTGTATTTATTTTTTTAGCCATTGGACCATAAAATTCTTCTGAATTATCTTTTCTGCTTCATATAGGCTTAAAGCATATGATTTTTAAAAAGCTTGATATTAATGAATGTTAAAGGCCTTTGAAGCATATTGACTGAATTTTACCTAAATTGAGCATTACTTGGCCAACTTGCAAAGTTATAGATTTCTTTTTGAGTCATGTGGTGGTTTGCTTCCCCAGGAGGCAGGACTCTGCGGTTGATGCAGACCAGAACAGAAGATGGTGGCCAGTATATTTGCATTGTAAGGAATGCAGCTGGTGAAGAAAGAAAAATCTTTGGACTTTCAGTATTAGGTATTTTTATAATTTTCAATATCTCGAAAAATAATCTAATTGACTTAATACATTCTGGATGTAGTTAAAATTTATCTACAGCTTGATCTCACATTTATATATTCTTTGGCCCCTGGACTGACACTCTTGTCAGTAATTCAATGTTAGAATAATTTGGATGTAATCAGTTGGATTAAAATGGCTGAAATGCTGTGTCTTTTCAGTTCACAATTGTTTAGACTCTGATAGCTTGTTTAACGTGAGTACTTATCAGAGTTACAGTGGGAGAAGTAAATGTCTAATAAATGTTCTTATTAACTTGTTGACATTTTTATCCAGACTTTATAACTTCTGTTATAATAAAATTCATTATAACTGAATCCATGACATATAACTTTATATCTTAAAATTAGAATTGATCAAAATAGTTTTATGACATTATTCTAGTAAACAAATAATGATATTTGGGGGGGGTTGTTTTAAAGGTTATATAGCTTAATAAAAATGTAAACATAGATGTCTTTGGAATAACAACCCCGCTGTGAGAATTGTTGCTTACTTTTTCTGTTTTTTTCTTCATTTAATTTTTTTTTCTTTAGTGCCACCTCACATTGTGGGTGAAAATACATTGGAAGATGTGAAGGTAAAAGAGAAACAGAGTGTTATACTGACTTGTGAAGTGACAGGTAAGGGACTTAGCTCTTGAGCTTCTGCTGTTCTCCACTCACTGATTATTTATTGCCTCCACTATGTATCTTAATTAGTTGAGAAAAAGTCAAACTACTATAATAAGCATTTAAAATTGAATTCTAGTTGAGGAGAGCCAGTGGAAGTGTAGGAGGAAACTTCTCAGATTCTGTGGAAATAAGAATACTCCTACACTGACAAATTTTACCATCCTTACCAGTGATGCAGTGTGTTATTGTAATGAAAGTAAATAAATCTCTAAGAGGACATTTTCAAGTCTGTTTGGCTTTTTTTTTTTTTTTTAGTTTTTTTTATTTGTTTGTTTTTAGTAAAGATGGTCTTGGAGTTTTAAAATAACAATGGGAGTAGCACATAACATAGAAAGCCAGTGTTTTAGGGAAGATTTGATTAGTTTCTTATTTCATAGTTTACATGCCTTTAAGTAAGCAAGGAAATGTTTCTATTTTAAGCAAGGCAGATATAAAGATTGTGTTATATACTATTACTTAGCCTGCTATTTTTTTCCCTAGAAATGATATGGTAAGTAACAACTGTTGCATATGGACCAGCTGCCTACATTTTATAGCATCCTCTCCTTGAGGCTTCCAGTTTGTTTGGTTTTTTTACACTGGCATTTGGTTTTCAGTTACTCTTTATTTTTTCTCTTAGTTTTCTTGAGATATAATTGACATACAACATTGTGTAAGTTTAAGGTGTACAACATAATGATTATACATATATATTATATATATAAGTATATAAACTTCAAAATGAGCACCACAATAAGTTTAAACATTCATCATCTCACATAGTTACAATTTTTTTTTCTTGTGATGAGAACTTTTAAGATCAATTCTCTGAGCAGCTTTCAAATATATAATACTGTATTGTTAGCTGTAGTAACCATGCTGTGCATTACAGCCCCAGAGCTTACTTATCTTGTGACTGGAAGTTTGTACCTCTGAGCACCTTCAACCATTCCCCCCACCGCTCTTCTCTCTCTGGCAAGCACCAGTCTTTTCTTGGTTGCTATGAGTTTTGATTTTATCAAGTCGCACATATAAGTGAGACCATACAGTATTTGTTTTCTCTGCCTGACTCTTTCACGTAGCTTAATGCCCTCAAGGTCCATCCTTGCCATTGCAAACGGCAGAATTTCCTTCTTTATGGCTGAATGACATTCCATTGTGTATGTATATATGTGTGTGTATACACACACACACACACATACATACACACACCGCATTTTCTTTATCCATTCACTTGTCAATGGACACTTATTGCTTTCATATTTAAATTATTGTGAATAATGCTGCAGTGAACATGGCAGTGCAGAAATCTTTTCAAGATAATGATTTCAGTATTTTCAAATATATGCCCAGAAGGGGAATCACTGGATCATGTGGTAATTCTATTTTTAATTTTTTGAGATCTCCATACTGTTTTCCATAGGAGCTATGTCAATTTGCATTTCCACTAACTGCGCACAAGGGTTCCCTTTTCTCCACATTTTCAACAACACTAACCATCTCGTCTTTTTGAGAATAGCCATTCTAACAAGTGTGAGGTGATATCTCATTGTAGTTTTTATTTGCATTTCCGAATGATTAGTGATGTTGAGCATCTTTTCCTGTACCTTATTGCCATCTGTATGTCTTCTTTGGAAAAATGTCTATTCTGGTCCTTTGCCAATTTTTAAATTATATTATTTGATTTTTTGCTATTAAGTTCCTTATATATTTTGGATATTAATCCTTTATCAGATATGTGGTATGCAAATATTTTCTCCCCTTCCATAGGCTGTCTTTTTATTTTGTCAATGATTTCTTTTGCTAGGCAGAAGCTTTTTAGTTTCGTGTACTCCCACTTGTTTATTTTTACTATTTTTGCTTGTGCTTTTAGTCACATCCAAGAAATCATTTCTCAGGCTGATGTCAAAGAGTTTTGTCACTATGCTTTCTTCTAGGAGCTTTATGATTCCAGTCTTATGTTTAAGTCTTTAATCCATTTCAAGTTAATTTTTGTGAGTGGTGTAAGACAGGAGTCTAGTTGTATTTTTTTGCATATGAATATCTAATTTTTCCAATGCCATTAATTGAAGAGACTACCTTTTCCATCGACTATTCTTGAATCCCTTATCCAAATATTAGTTGACCATATATGCCTGAGTTTATTTCTTTGCACATAATTCTGACCCATTGGTCTGTTTCTTTTTTAATGCCAATGCCATACTGTTTGGATTACCTTAGCTTTGTATTATAGTTTGGAATCAGGAAGTTTGATGCCTCCAGTTTTGTTCTTCCTCAGATTTGCTTTGGCTGTTTGGGTCTTTTGGGGCCAAATGAATTTTAGGACTGTTTTTTCTATTTCTATAAAAAAGCCATTGGAATCTTCATAGTGAGTGCATTGCATCTATAAATGGCTTTAAGTGGTATGGACATTTTAGCAATACTAGTTCTTCCAATCTTAATATAGGATATATTTGCATTTATTCATGTCTTTTTCAACTTCTTTCATCAGTGTCTTACAGTTTTCAGTGTAGATAACTTTTCACCTCCTTGATTAGATTTATTCCTAATAGATTCTTGTCTAGATGATTTTTCCATTGTTGGGAGTGGGTTTTAAGGTCCCCAACTGCTATTGTATTGCTGTTTATTTCTCCCTTTAGTTCTTTTTTTTTTTTTTTAATTTTATTATGTTATGTTAGTCACCATAAATACATCATTAGATTTTGATGTAGTGCTCCACGGTCCATTGTTTTCTTATAACACCTAGTGCTCTGTGCAGTACGTGCCCTCTTTAATACCCATCACCGGGCTAACCAATACCCCCTCCCACCTCCCCTCTAAAACCCTGTTTGTTTCTCAGAGTCCATAGTCTCTCATGGTTCATCTCTCCCTCCAGTTCCCTCCCCCTCATTTTTCTCTTTCTTCTCCTAATGTCCTCCATGCTATTTCTTATGTTCCACAAATAAGTGAAACCATATGATAATTGACTTTCTCTGCTTGACTTATTTCACTTAGCATAATCCCCTCCAGTCCCATTCATGTTGATGTAAAAAGTTGGGTATTCATCCTTTCTGATGACTGATTAATAGTCCATTGTATATATGGACCACATCTTCTTTATCCATTCATCTGTTGAAGGGCATCTCGGCTCTTTCCACAGTTTGGCTATTGCGGACATTGCTGCTATGAACATTGGGGTGCATATGGCCCTTCTTTTCACTACATCTGTGTCTTTGGGGTAAATACCCAGCAGTGCAATTGCTGGGTCATAGGGTAGCTCTATTTTTAAATTTTTGAGGAACCTCCACACTGTTTTCCAAAGTGGCTGTACCAACTTGCATTCCCACCAGCAGTGTAAGAGGGTTTCCCTTTCTCCACAACCTCTCCAACATTTGTTGTTTCTTTCCCTGTCCATTTTTGCCATTCTAACTGGTGTAATGTGGTATCTCGATGTGGTTTTGATTTGAATTTACCTGATGGCTAATGATGATGAACATTTTTTCATGTGTCTGTTAGCCATTTGTATGTCTTCTTCAGAGAAGTGTCTTTTCATATCTTCTACCCACTTTTTGACTTGATTATTTGTTTTTTGGGTGTTGAGTTTGAGAAGTTCTTTATAGATCTTGGATACAAGCCCTTTATCTGTAGTGTCATTTGCAAATACCTTCTCCCATTCTTTGGGTTGCCTCTTTGTTTTGTTTTGTTGACTGTTTCCTTTGCTGTGCAGAAGCTTTTTATCTTGATGAAGTCCCAAAAGTTCATTTTTGCTTTTGTTTCACTAGCTTTTGGAGATGTATCTTGAAAGGAGTTGCTCTAATTTTAATTATTTCTCTTCTAATGTGTGGCTTAGGCATCGTTTGTTGCTTTTTCTCTAGTTCTTTAAGGTGTAGAGTTAGTTGGTGAATTCGGGATTTTTCTATTTTTTTGAGTGAGGCTTGGATGGCTATGTATTTCCCCCTTAGGACCGCCTTTGCAGTATCCCATAGGTTTTGGACCAATGTGTTTTCATTCTCATTGATTTCCATAAATTGTTTAAGTTCTTCTTTGATTTCCTGGTTGACCCAAACATTCTTGAGCAGAGTGGTCTTTAGCTTCCAAGTGTTTGAATTTCTGCCAAATTTTTTCTTGTGATTGAGTTCCAGTTTTAGAGCATTGTGGTCTGAGAATATGCAGGGAATAATCTCAATCTTTTGGTATCGGTTGAGACCTGATTTGTGACCCAGTATATGGTCTATTCTGGAGAAAGTTCCATGTGAGCTCGAGGAGAATGAGTATTCTGTTGTTTTAGGATGGAATGTTCTGTAAATATCTATGAGGTCCATCTGGTCCAATGTGTCATTCAAAGCTCTTGTTTCCTTGTTGATTTTCTGCTTAGATGATCTGTCCGTTGCTGAGAGTGGAGTATTGAGGTCTCTTACAATTAACGTATTGTTATCAGCATGGCTATTTTAGTTAACAGTTGGCTTATGTAGATGACTGCTCCCATGTTGGGGGTGTAGATATTTACAATTGTTAGATATTCTTGTTGGATAGACCCTTTAAGAATGATACAGTGTCCTTCTGTGTCTCTAATTACAGACTTTAGTTTAAAATCTAATTTGTCTGATATAAGAATTGCTACCCCAGCTTCCTTTTGAGGTCTGCTGGCATGGAAGATGGATCTCCATCCCTTCACTTTCAGTCTGGATGTATCTTTAGATTCAAAATGAGTCTCTTGTAGACAGCATATGGATGGGTCCTGTCTTTTTATCCAATCTGCAACCCTGTGCCGTTTTATGGGAGCGTTTAGGCCATTCACGCTGAGAGTGATTATTGAAAGATATGAATTAATTGTCATCATGTTGCCTGTGAAGACGTTGTTTTTATAGATTGTCCCTGTAAATTTCTGTTGTAGATCACTCTTGGGGTCTTTTCTCCTTTTATAGAACCCCCCTTAATTTCTTGCAGGGCCGGCTTAGTGGTCACATATTCTTTCAACTTCTGCTGGTCATGGAAGCTCTGCATCTCTCCATCCATTCTAAATGAGAGCCTTGCTGGATAAAGTATTCTTGGCTGCATGTTCTTCTCATTTAGTACCCTGAATATGTCTTGCCAGGCCTTTCTGGCTTGCCAGGTCTCTGTGGATAGGTCTGATGTTATTCTGATGTTCCTCCCTCTGTACATAAGGAATCTCTTTCCCCTAACTGCCCTTAAGATGGTTTCCTTGGTTCTAAGATGTGCAAGTTTTACTATCACATGCCGAGGTGTTGGCCTGTTTTCCTTGATCTTGGGAGGGGTCCTCTCTGCCTCTAGGACTGGAATGTTTGTTTCATTCCCCAGATTAGGGAAGTTCTCAGCTACGATTTGCTCAAATACATCTTCTAGTCCTCTCTCTCTCTCCACTCCCTCCGGGATTCCAATTATTCTGATATTGGAACACTTCATGGTGTCACTTATTTCTCTGATTCTATTTTTATGGATTCTGAGTTGTTTTTCCCTGGCCTCGTCTTTTCCCTTTTTATCTATTATATTGTCTTCCAGGTCGCTTATTCATTCTTCTGCCTCACTTACCCTAGCTGTTAGATTATCTAGATTGGATTGGATCTCACTGATAGCATTTTTAAGTTCTGCCAATTCACCTTTTATTTCTGCCCTTAGAGACTCTATGTTGCCATTAATTGATTTCTCCATTCTAGCCATTGTCTTCACAATTGCTAGCCTGAATTCCATCTCCAACATCTTGGTTATATCTGCATCCATTTGTAAATCTGCAGCATAAGTCATAATCTCTGAGTCTTTTCTATTTTGGGGGTTCCTCCTCCTAGTCATTCTGTTGATGGGTGTTTGAGGGAATGTATAAAGTCCAAATTATTGACCAGAACCCAAGCAAGATGCACCTGTTTTCTTGGGACCTTAGGGTTGCTGGCCTCTTGTTTTCCTAGCCTGTCTTCTTCGGGAGGGGCCTGCCGCACTGTTACTCAGGCAACCCTGTTTGGGCGGAGTTGCCCTGGGCCCCTGTGGTGGGGGATGGGCTCAGTGGGAATCAGTCTTTGGGGCTTTTGTTCTCTGGCGCCTTTCCCTGGTGGCTTTCTGCGTCTCTTCCGCGAGTCAGAGCAGAAGAGACCTTTTCCAACCCTCTGCCTCAGAGCAGAGAGACCGCAGTCTGTTCTTCAGTGAGCTCTCCAGGCCACACCATCTCCGTTTCTGTCCGTGCTGCTATAAATTGCAGCGTCCTGAGTTGTGCGCCCCTCTGCAGCGCCCCCAGTCCTGCCTCCAGGTCAGAGCACGCCTCTGCCCTTTGTGCTTCTAAAACTGCCAGCCGCTCCCAGTTCGCATGCGTGACCCCCGCCAGTCCGGGTTTCTGCTCCTGGGGCTGCCCTAAAGTCCTTTCCCCACCGCTACCGGTCTGCGAGCGCTGTGCGAGGCTGTCGCTCACCGGCAGTGTAGGATCCCCACGGCCAGGCTCCCTCCCGCTGCCGTTTATCCTCTGATATCTGCCCGTGGAATCAGGGCTCCCCGCTTCGTACCTCAAAACCAACCACCTGTGATATTCTGTTTGTAGAGATCCAGATCTTCTTCCATCTCAGGCTGGTTTCGTGGGTGCTCAGAGTGGTCTGGTAGATATCCAGCTCAATTCCGGGGACCAGTTGAAATAGGGTCCCCTACTCCTCTGCCATCTTTCCTTCTCCCTCTCCCTTTAGTTCTATTAGTATTTGTTTTATGTATTTAGTTGTTCCAATGTTGGGTGCATAAATATTTACATTTATTGTATCTTCTTGAGAATTGACCCTTTTATCATTGCATAATGACCTTCTTTGTCTCTTATGACCATTTTTAGCTTAAAGTTTATTTTATCTGAAATAAATGCAGCTATTCCTGCTTTTGGGGGGCTGCCATTTGCTTGAAATATCTTTTTAAATCCCTTCACTCTCAGTCTATGTGTATCTTTGAAGCTAAAGTGAGTCTCTTATAGGCCCCATATTCGTGAATCTTGTTTTTTTAAATGCATTCAGTCATTCTCTGTCTTTTGATTGGAGAATTTAATCCATTTATGTTAAAGTAATTACTGATAAGTGAGGACTTACTATTGACATTTGTTCATTGTTTTCTAATTGTTTTGTTGACTCCTTCATCCTAATCTTTTGTGCAACTAGTATAGGTTTTTCTTTACCATGGGGCTTACATAAAATATATTTTATTTTAGGGGCACCTGGGTGGCTCAGATGGTTAATCGTCTGCCTTCGGCTCAGGTCATGATCCCAGGGTCCTGGGATCGAGCCCCACATCGGGCTCCCTGCTCAGCGGGAAGCCTGCTTCTCCCTCTCCCTCTACTGTTCCCCCTGCTTGTGCTCCCTCACTCTCTCTATCAAATAAATAAATAAAATCTTTAAAAAATATATATATATATATATATTTTATTTTAGGCTGATAACAACTTTATTTTGATAGTATATATAACCTTTATACTTTTACTTCTCTCCCCCTCACATTTTAGGTTATTGATGTGGCAGTTTTTATATTTTTTACATGTATCCAGTAACAAATTATTGCAGTTATGGTTATTTTAAATACATTCACTTTCTAACTTTTAGAGTTGTAAGTGAATTACATACCACCATTACAATCATAGAGAATATGACTTTAACTACATATTTACCATTACCAGTGAGTTTTATACACACATTCATATGTTTTACAACATTAATTATCATCCTTGTATTTCCACTTGAGAATGTCCTTAGCATTTCCTATAAGGCAGGTCTAGTGAGGATGAACTCCCTCAGCTTTTGTTTGTTCAGGAAAATCTTTATCTTTCCCTCCCACTTTGCCAGCTATAGTATTCCTGATTGACAGGTCCCTTTTCTTTTAATATTTTGAATATATTATCCTGTTCTTTCCTGGCATACAAAGTAGTCCTTATTTTTGAAAAATCAGCCTAAAATCTTAGGGGTTTCCTTTGTATGTAATACACTTTACTCTTGCTGCTTTCAAATTCTGTCTTTGTCTTTGACTTTTGAAAATATGATTATAATGTGTCTCAGTGTAGCCCTTTTCAAGTTCAACCAATTTGGGGTCCTTTGGGCCTCATGAATCTGGATGTCCATTTCTCTCCCTATGTTTGGGAAGTTTTCAGCCATTATTACTCTAAATATACTTTCTGTCCTTTTCCCTATCTCTTGTCCTTCTGGGATTCCCATAACGTATATGTATATTGTTTCTGTTGATAGCCTTCCGTAAGTCTTATAGGCTTTCTTCACTGTTTTTCTCTTTTTCTTTTTTCCCTTCCCTTCTCTTCACTTTTCTTTTATTTGTTTCTTTCTTTTTTTTCTTTTCTTTTTTCTTTTCTTTCTTTCTTTCTTTCTTTCTTTCTTTTCTTTCTTTCTTTCTTTCTTTCTTTCTTTCTTTCTTTCTTTCTTT